>NW_012148596.1:2730653-2737379 GCF_000956105.1 Propithecus coquereli
CTTACAATTCACAGGTATATCGTAGGGACCCCTGAGTACCCCGCTTTTGCCTTTTATCTTTATAAATGTATAAAACTATACCTTCATCCCTGTTTATTCTTTCATTTCTGTTATTTTCCATTTTCTATTATTTTTTTATCCTTTGTGACGATTGCTATCTAAGGGACCTGATTTTTTGCTGGAAGCGTAGCTAACTCCCCACATAAGTATACAGTGTTCATAAAGTCTACAAGAGTTTACAGTAACATTGAAGGCCTTCACATTCACTCACCACTCACTCGCTGGTTTGCCCAAAGCAACTTCCAGTCTTACAAGCTCCATTTTTGGTAAGAGCCCTCTACAGGTGTACCATTTTTTATCTTTTATTAGTACTTTTATTGTACCTTTTCTATGTTCAGATATATTTAGATACACAAATATTTACTGCTGTGTTACAATTTTCTACAGTATTCAGTACAGCGACATGCTGCACAGATCTATAATCTAGGAGAAATAGGCTATACCATATAACCTAAGTGCGTAGCAGGCTATACCATCTGGTTTTGTGCAAGTACATTCCATGATGTTCACACAAGGATGGAATCAACTAATAACGCATTTTTCAGAATGTATCTTTATTGTTAAATGACACATGAGACTATATTTGTAATCAAAAGGGATCCTAGAAGTTGTGGTGAGAAAATTGAATGGAATTTGATGGAGCAGTAGCCACTTATGTAAATACAGAGCAGCCTTATGTGTGACAAGGAAGTTGAGACAACATATACTGAAATGAGGAACAAACCCATATATCTGTTAGGCAATACCTGAGCTGCATGATGGATCAGGGTAGTACCACAGGCAGCTGTCGTATTCTGTTGAGCCTGAAGTTCAGTATGTGGTAGGACCCAATTTTGTACTATGTACTGCAGGAACCAATTTTGTGGCTAATCTCATTTTCCATGGGGAAACTCTTCCTCAGCTATGTCATACCGAAAGGGTTACATAAAGTAAGTATTTTATTTTCAAGCATTCAAATTTTCTTTGAATTTCCAGACTGACTGTGAGACAGCATTACTGACTCTAAAATTCAATACAAAAATGCTATTTAGGCAATTCCTTTAAGATAGGGGTTAACTGTTTTTGGTATTAGTATCCAATTTTTAAGAGTTATCCATATGAAGAAGCAATGAGAACAAACATCAAAATCAATAAGCAAGTTGAATAAAGATGTCATCTTTCTATCTAGAATGATTTTTGAATGATATACTGACTATTTAAAATCATAATCCATGACCTTAGTTTTTGAACTGAAGATGGGAAAAATGATACTGTTTTCATTTTTCTATGAAATTTCACTCTCATATTGCAAAAGTTTAACTTGAATGTATATTTGGGGTGGCAAATTACCTAATCTGAAATGGTCCAAGCTTACATACAGTATATCTATGAAACAGAATGGGGTTAAAGCTAGAGAAATTTTACTGCTAGTAACTATAGCAAGTTGCTCTTTCTTAATATATCAGTTGACATTTCATGTGCAGAATTCATGCATTTCTAATAGTCCCCATAAAATGTCAGCCTGTTCGGGAACAGTGAGCTGCTGGAGAGCAGTGTTCAGTGCGTAGACAGAGGCCCAGTGTTGCCTTCCTGCTAAGTCATTGCCCCAGTGACGTGTCACGGGCAAATTCTCTGAATAAGTGCAGATGAACTCTAAATGCCACCCACAATTCCCTTTTCCACTCCCCCCTAACCCCCCAAATTTAACTTGAAGGTTAAATTTTCTTTTTTGAAAGCTCTGCTCCATAGAGACAAAGTGAAAAGAAAGTTAAATTCTGCATTATACTATTTGAATTGAATGAGACTTTTAAAATTGCAATTGAATAAATCCATTTCATTATCAATCAAAACAACGAATTTGCCTGTAAAATGTTTTTCCTCTTCTCCTTCATATCCCAATCCTCACACATGGGCACACAGGCGACTGCACTATACACTCTAAAGGGTTTTCAGCAGGGAAAAAAAGCTGAAACCAGGTAAAGCTATGAAATTTGTTTCCACAAGATTACTATATAATCCATTTTTGTTTGAAATCTCAGCTTTTGTGTAGTTAAATCTTAATTTATTTAAAAAACTATCCCGATTCCCCTGACTAGCCTTAGTGGTTCTGATCTTTGACTGGCAACATAGAATAATGCTCAGGCATCGAGACTCACGGGCCAGACTGCCTGAATTGAAGCCCAGTCCTGTGTCTTATGAGCTGTGTGGATGTGACATGTCATTTAACCTCTGTGCTTTAATTACCTTATCTAAAAATAAATGATAATGTTAGTCTATATTGGTAAGTTGGTTGTGAAGATTAAATGAGTTTATAGATGTAAAGTACACTAAGCAATATCTGGCTCATAATTAGACAGCATAAGTCTGTGCTATTATTAGTAACAGCTGTGCTTCATGGACTTTCAAAATATTTTCTGCATTTATTATTTTGTACTTTTCAGAGGCTTTATTTGCATATATTTAGTTATAGATATTTGGAGGAGAGGAAAAATATTTTAGTCTTGAATTTTATATCTTTCACAATACTTACCAGATTCAAGTGTAGTAGGTCCTAATTTTAGGAAAAAAATGACTTCAGCAATGTACAGTTTAATAGCTTATGGCTGCTAAATTAGGTATTTTTTTCAACTTAGTTGATGTATATGTGTATGATAGTTTATGTAAAGATTTTCTGTAAACATGAATAGAAATCAAAAGCAGTAGAGGGAAAGAGAGAAGAGAAATATAACTGATTAAAAAAATGGTGGAAAATTTTATCAACCTAGCAATTGAGAGTTAAACTAACCTACACTCCGAGGCACTTGAATATAAGAAGGATGCATAGTGGCTTCTATATTTATATCACTTAAATGAACAAGAATATTCACTATTGGCAGAGAGACAAAGTTATTTTTCCCCTAATCTTACATTCTAAAAGAAAATATAGCATAAAGAGAAAAAACACCTGCAAATGGCTAATATGAAACATGCTAGAGAAGGAAAAAAAAAAAAAAAAACTAACCAAAAGTAACAACAACACGGGCACTTAAACAAGCTTTGGAGTGAGAAAACCAGGGTTTTCGGCATAGCCCTGCAACAAGCTTGAAGAAGTGATTTAAACCCAGCCCCCACTCCCTCCAACTCAGTTTCTTGATCTGCATAAAACGATTTGGGGAAGATTATATAAGACAACAAAGGTTAAGCCCCAAATCACTGGTTCAATGTCTGACATATGATAGATCCTAAGAAAAGTCAGTTATTTCCTTTTGTCCCAAATTTCCTATATATTTATTTTTTAAAATTCAATATTGCATCCTGGAAAGAAAAGTCTATAGCGTATCATTCAAGATACCCTGTTAATAATGATCTATCCCTTCTTCTCTACATATTCTTTATGTGTGGGAACTTTATAAAATAAAGAAAGGGGAGGGTTCCTCGTTCTAGGAAATCACCTCCCTGTTCCACAAAATAACATGAATATTCCTCCCCTGCTTAGCCTATAATTAAACTATTGCTTAAATAACAAAATCAAATTCTCCAAAGGGGCTGTTCCTCTTAGCAGGAAGAACCAGCCTCTACTCTGTGGAGCAGATCTCCTATGTTCTCTCAATGAAACTTGCTTTCCATTTATGCTGTCGCCTCAGTCTTGAATTCTTTCTCATGCAAAGCCAAGAACCCACTTGGACTTCGAGTGATTCCCAGCCTTGAGAATTACTTTCCTGTAACACCACTACTTAAAAACTAAACTACCTAGATACTTATCCCACTTGGTTTCAAAAAAGAAAGAATTAGGGGGTAGTAAGAGCCTCAAATTGCAGTCATAAGCAATAGAATATGAAACTACCCTTCAATAACGGGGTGCAAGGTGAGAACTCTGGTAAGGACCTAGCTCAAAATAACGCACCAGCCTAGCTAAAAATAATGATAATAATTAGTAACTGTCCCCCCGTATTTGTCACTCCGGAGCATGCAGCTGGTGGTCATAAAGATTCTTAACTTCTTCCCCTAGCTGGTGTCCATAAAGATTCTTAACTTTCTCCGTAGATAACATCACCATTTTGAAACCTAAAGGTAGTTTTTAAGATATCTTCCAGGCTCCGCATTCCAGTGGATGGACTGGCCCACCCAGACCAGAGGCCCATACCAAGAAACCATGGATTCAACTGGAATTGTGACCCCAGGGACTGAAATGACACAAGAAGATGATTCCTATACCCCTATAATTTTGCCCTAATTAATAAACCTAATTGTCTAATCCCTTGCCTACCAAACTATCCTTAAAAACCCTGTCCCAAGTTCTCAGAAAGGTGAATATGAGAAATTTCTCCCCGTCTCCCCGCTTAGCATTATGTGGAATAGACTCTCTGCCACCATAAAAACCGCTGACTCAGCATATTGGCTTCATCTTGGGCAAAAAGCAAATGAAACTGAGTGGGCGGCAACAATTAGATTTTGATGCAAAATCAGAATATCTCCATAGTCTTCAAGAGTACATAAGAAAGTATTTAATTGGGATTGACCACCAAGTTCTAACTGAAGCTAACATAGTGATTGATTAGAAGTCAATATAAGCTAGAAGAGAAGAGGAATGTGGCACTAGTTGAGCCATCACTAAAACACTCATTCTCTCACAGTACAATCAAATGTTTTATTTGTATAATGGAATGTAAATCACTGGAGCTGTCAGCCTCTTGGTTATGGAAAGAAATGGACATTCACCATTGGTTGTAAACCAAGAAGCTGCCTTGTGCCCTGTTTTCTAGGTGTGTATATTGATTCTGTGGCTTACTTATGCAAGCCAGCTACGGTCCTGGGTGTCGTGAGGCTTTGCTTTGCTTATCCCTCTCTCATCCTCTCTGCCTGTTAATAGCAAGGGCTGAGCTGGGGAACGAATCCCTGCCCCTCTGAGGATCCTGTCCTAAGAGAACTGAGAAGGCGACACAATCTCCATCCTTGAGCATGGTAAAAAACTGAGTCCTATGGAGCACACACCGTTTGGGGACCAAGATAGAAGTCGTTCTTGTCCAGCGGATTTTTTATACAGGGTTTTGGATTTTAGTTTTTGGGAAACCTGAAAATGGCAGAAGGCGCTACAATTGTTGGGATATCGTATCCTTGGTGATAACATTTAGGAGAACTTTTTCTCTGGAGCACGTTGTCGTCAGTATTTCAAGGACACTATTTTGTTTGGGTCAGTATAAATCATAGTCTGGCTTTCAGTGTCTTGACCTTAAAATTCAATAATTTCTGAAATTCACTGCTTGAGTTTAAAGGGAGCCTTTGTTAGTGTTGGGCTGATATTTAATAAAATATTGAGGCAGAAGAGAAAAAATACCCAACAGACGTATTTACTTAAAGAGGAGATTATAACTTTTCAGTATCTACAGAGTTCACACATTCTGCTGAGAGCAATCTCTTCCCAGAACAAATGCTTGGGAATGTAATTTCCTGACCAGAGGATCTCTTGGAAAGCAAGGAATTAGAGAACAGGGAAGGAACCATGTTGAATTCCCCTCAGCATCTTACAGGTATAACACATTACAAAAAAATTTGGGAAATCTCTATGTGGCTTTAGTAAAGGCCAATGTTGTGATAATCAACCAGAAAATAAATGCACACATACAAAAGTATTTATATATGCTGATAGAAGAGTAATTACGGACAGGTTGTTTACTTGTCCTACAGTGTACCCACTGTAGTCTGGAGTTATTTGCCAAAAACCTGGATTTTAAACCTAGCTCCATCACTTACCATCTGTATGACTCTAAGACGTTATTAAATCTCTCTGAGCCTCAGGTTCTACAGTAATTTTTCCATCACAAAGTTATTGTCAGGACAATAATCCAAAGTTTGTAAAAGTCTTCTTTGAAATGTGATATATTTCACTAATTCACAATGTCATCATCAATCTCCTTGTAACATTTCATCTGCATTTGACAGACACAAATTTTTAAAAAGTAGTGCAATTTTAAGGCATACAGAACTCTTTCTTGACTGTCAAAGTAAACAGCTTGCAATTAATGGTACTTACAATTTTTATGACCCAGGCCAATGAAGAAAATTCCATTTCCTAACACAACCCCATCTGTAGAAATGCTTAGTATGAATCTTGGTGCATAAATATTCAGTGAACACTTTTAAAAAATTACTCAAATTATCTTTCTAAAATATAAATACATGTGAGAGGAGAAAATCAAAGACTCAAAAAGATTGCTGTCTTTGTATTCTCTAACAACAAGCTCCTATCAAGGAAGATAATAAGGTTTTATATTTGCATAGCACCTGTTTAAGGAGATTTAGGCTAAGAAGGAAATGCACCTTGAACCAATGGCCTCAGCCTGAAAGTGCTGAGAACAATTTGGGCAACAATTTGAATAATTTGCCTTGAATGTAGCTGGAACAGCTTCATGTCACATTTTTATGAATATGCTATTTTTAATATTTGTTGTGGTTACTTACAGTAAACAAAATGCTCATCAAAATTTTAGGGTTTTTTTTTTTTTGTTTTCTATTGTGATTACTGAGGTTAGCAGATGCATTTTTGTTGCTTTAAAGGAAATTTTTATAGCTATTCCTAGAATATGGTTAGAATTTTACCAATTGCAAATTATTTTTTTAAATGCAATGTATATATGAAAGATTTGGAAGTGGTTATTCTCTGAGAGCAGCCAGTCCCAGATAGGATGACAGATCCATAAAGGTTCAGCA
>NW_012148596.1:2738379-2741026 GCF_000956105.1 Propithecus coquereli
GACCCAGGAATCTGCTTTATACAAGTTTCTTGGATGATTTTCACCTGGATGGCCAATAAACCATATTCTGAGAAATACCCAAACATGACATTGATAATTCCCAACTAAACATAAGATGGCACTAAAACAGACAGTGACAATTATTTGACATGCAAAAGAATTCTCAAACTTAATAAATCAATATTTATCAAGTCACCATTCTTGGAAAGGAAGTCTGCCAAGTATAATGAAAGATGAAGAGATATCTAAAAGGCTGTGCCAACCTTATTCCAGCTGGAAACACAGAAGAGTAAATAACAATGCGCTAATGTGTTTTTCATCGTTGATTATAAAAGTGTCACACAGTCTAATACCATTTTGTTTGATTTGATTATCACTTTTTAGCACAAGTTTTACTTCATCCAAAAAGGAGTATATGCAATGCCATTCTAACCAGAGAAGAGGCATTTTTCTTACATCTATCTATGTATTATAAAGCATCTCTTACTAATACAAATAGTCTTTATTGAATGTGAAAACAAGTTTTGAAAACACCCACTTTGTAGAGCATAGGTATATTGATGAATATAACCCAATATCTTGCTGAAACACCAAAAAGATTATGTTTGGGCTCTTGCTTCTTAAATGGAAGTTCTTCAGCTCTTCATTTGTCTTGCAACTTCTAGATGTCCAAAATTCTTGTTGCGTTCTTTACAGACTTCTCAGATGGAGAAAATCAAACCCCATTTACTATCAAGACAATCCAATCAATTAATTGATCACCATTCTGCCAGACTCAGGCTGCAGAATCATAAACACAAACACACACATACACACACATACACACACACCTGATCTTTCCTGGAGAAAGCTAAGATGTTAGGTGTTTAAGTGATTTGACTGAGATCATATGGATCATTAATGAAAAAACTTGTGCTTGAACCCCAGTCTTGGAACTCCAAATTGTGTGTCCTCAACTGCATAGGTAAAAGTATAGGTTGTGGAATGGGGAATAACTTGGTTTTATGAAAACTTGAATCAGACTAATACCAGCGAGAAATTTTTCTTGTAATTGTACATTCAATAACAAAATTAATGCAGTGTATTAAGAATTGTAAAATTACATTTTAAAGTTCTGATTAAATTTCATGAGAGCAAAAAGGAATGAAGATAACATTATCATAACGACATCTTATTACATTGGGATTGAAATTCTGATTGAAGGAGGTCTACCAGATAGAACCATTAGGGAAGATAATATTCTTCCCCGTCCTAAGGCTCTATAGCTCTGTTTTATAAGACGTGATGTACTTTAAATAAACTCATGTTGCAAACTATCAAAAATTTTCTTTAGGTCTTACCATCTAGATTCACAAACTATCAAAAAATACTTGTATACGATGGAATGAGTGTAAGCTAATCTAATAAATTATCTCAATGTTTAAAGACCTTTGTTCTTCAAAAGGAGCTGGAGACATTTCGGAGTCCATTGTTCATTCATTCAGCATTTCTAAGTAGCGTGAACTCTTTTGGATACTGAATATATAACACGAGAAATATTAATATTTTGTTCTTTGTATCAGTTCATATTTTCAACCTGAATGGATAGATCAGTAATAAACAAGTCTGAAATGTTACAGGATTATACAGGATAGTAATTCAGTGTAGTTTTTCAGCAATAGGACTCTTGAATTGACTGTCCAAATTCTAATCTTGTCTCTGCCACCTGCTAGTTTTATGAGTTTGGAAAACTTAATTTAACTCTTTGTGCTTCATTATACTCATTTATAAAACAAGGACCTTAGAAACACCTGCTTTAATAGAGTTTTGAGAGGTTGAATTAAATGATATATCTAAATTGCTTAAAACAGTACATGGAGCACAGTTATATCACAGGAACAAGGTTAATATTACATGTAAAAGGGCTTTAAAAAATCTTCAGTAAAGCTAACATGTAAGCAATCTTAAATGATGAATGGGAGTTTACCAGTAAAATGGACAAAGCACTTTTAAAATATGCAAACACACACAGGAAAAGCCAGAGTCATGTCAGAGAACAGGGAACAACTTTGTACAGGTCAAGCATAACAAAGACAGTGAAGTGTGTGAAGAGGGATAAAGGGAGGTTGAGAGGAGATCTGAAAAGGCTTAGCTTCCCCTTCAAAAATGTTGCTACTTCCAACAGAGAATCGTCCTTTTCTTTATTTCAGTACCAAAATGATTCTCTTGGGGAGCATTACTGAGAAACACACCTAACAAATATGGATTTTTCATATCAACCTTGATTCTGGAAAACACCAGGTGTATTTCTACTGAGAATCACCGTATCTTATCAGCATTTTGAGAAATTGTTCTGGTTGCACCATGGGGGATGGATTGGGGGTAAGAGTCTGAAAGGAAGGAGATAAATTTAAAATCTGCTGTAATTATCTGGGTGGAAGTTAATAAAAGCCTGACTTAAGCCAGTGAACAGAGACACAGAGAAAATAAGGACACATGTGAGAGATAATTTGGACAGAAATTAAATATTACTTTTGTTGTTGACTGGCTATGAAAAGGAGGGAAGAGAAAGAGTCAAAGATAATTCCTGAGTTTTGGGCTTCAGTAACAAAGGTGATGATGCCTTAAATGAAGAGAATTCGAAAGAGTTATATTAATAGTTTTAGAA
>NW_012148596.1:2742471-2744155 GCF_000956105.1 Propithecus coquereli
TGGCCAAAAGACATAAACAAACACTTCAAAAAAAGTGGATGCTCAAATGGCCAGAAAACATATGAAAAGGCATTCAACTGCACCTGCCATCAAGGAAAAGAAAATTAAAATCATAATGTGCTATCACCACAAAGCAATCTGAATGGATAACTGGAAACTACCAGTGGTATTGACTAAAGTAAGTTGGAAAAAAATGACTGAATCCAGGGTTGGGGTAGGTAAAGAATAAGTTGAGTCTGGAGCATTTTATTTGGCCAAAAAGAAAGTTAAGTGATTTTTTAAAAAATAAGAATATGAAGAAAGGACATAAAAGACAATTTGTACAAGCTTCCACTGGCTAAATCTTAGTCAATGAGAGAATCAAAATAAATAACGATGTCAATAGATTACAATCCATTAAATGAAACCATTTAGATGTCTTAACTCCATACAAGGAACCAAGAGAGGCTTTTCCATGGTCTTCAGGTGATGGGATGTTGTACCTGAGAAGTGGAGGGCCATTTCTGCTGGAACAGCTAGACCAGAAGAATCCAAGAGTTGCAGGTTCCATCCATATGTTTCCATCCCACACCTTAGAGCTCTTCTTTACAATGAGGGCCCTCACCTTGTGTAGGGGACATGCATGGGCTGTGAATTTAAGCCGGCAGTGAGCTGAATTTTGGCCCCCAAAAATATGTTCATATCCTAGTCCACAGACTTTGGAATGTAATCTTTATTTGGAAAAACATGTCTTTGAAGATATAATTAAGGATCTCAAGATGAAATCATCCTGGATTATTGGGTAAGTCCTAAATCCAATAACAAGTACTCCTATAAGAAAGAGACAGAAGAGAAGACAGAGACAAGGCCATGTGAAGATGGAGACAGGGATTGGAGTGAGCAGCTGCATGCTACAGAATGCCACAGCAACCAGGAGCTGCCAGAGGCAAGGAATGGAATCTCCTCTAGAACCTCTGCAGGGAGCAGGGACAAGTTATGCGGACAAATTAATTTTGAATTTTCGCATCCAGAACAGTGAGGGAATAAATTTCCTTATTTTAAGCCGTCCCCCAAAATCCACTGAATAACATAGAAAAAAACTATTTTCCATAGTGCTGTACATATATAAATGAATAAAGACACTAAAGAATAAGCTATATTCAAAGATCTTCCCTCTGGGTAGAGAAGAAGGATATCAGGATTAGATAGTTTTACATATTTGTTTAAAAAAAGAAAAAACAATTTGATCAACAGAATAAAGTGGCCCTACATTTGTGTGGGAGCAATAAAATGATGAATTGGAAATTGAATAAGAAAATCACTAGCAAAAAATACAGGCCAATGTATCTCATTGACATAAATAAAATATAACATAAAATATTAGGTAGCATAGTTAATCTTGACCAATTTGGATTTATCTCATGAATTCAAGGTTAGTTCCACTAATAGAAATTCAACTAGGTAATTTGCCATAGTAAAAGATTACAGAAAAAAAATAGTGTGCTTATTTCAATAGGTATAAATAAAAGCATCCAATAGAGAAGTCAATATCTATTTATGATTTTAAAGAGATATTAAGAAAGAATTTAACTCCTTAATAATGTGTACATATCTAAAAGCTAAAGGAGACAGTACTAGGCACTCAATTTAAGATGAGAAATAAAACTACCCATTCTATTATTAACATACCTTTGGCAATCTTTAA
>NW_012148596.1:2745740-2747365 GCF_000956105.1 Propithecus coquereli
GTAGTTCTCAATAGCAGGCTTAAAATATTTAGTAAACCATGTTGTGAACAGGTGTGCTGTCATCTAGGCTTTGTTGCTTCATTTATAGAACAGAGACAAAGTAGATTTAGCTTAATTCTTAAAGGCCCTAAGATGTTTAGAATGGCAAATGAGCTTTAGCTTCAACTTAAAGTAGCCAGCTACATTAGTCTCTAACAAGAGAGTCCAGCCTTTCCTTTGAAGCTTTGAAGCCAGGCATTGATTTCTTCTTTTTAGCTATGAAAGTACTACATAGCATCATCTTCCAGTTTAAAGCTATTTCACCTACATTGAAAATATGTTGTTTAGCATAGCCAGCTTCAGCAATGATCTTAGCTAGATCTTCTGGATAACTTCCTGCAGCTTCTACATCAGCACTTGCTGCTTCGCCTTGCACTTTTATGTTATAGAGATGGCTTCTTTCCTTAAGCCTCATGAACCAATCTGTTAGCTTCAAATTTTCTTCTGCAGCTTCCACAACTCTCTCAGCCTTCATAAAATTGAAGAGAGTTAGGATCTTCCTCTGAATTAGGCTTTGGCTTAAGAGAATGTTGTGGTTGGTTTGATCGTCTATCCAGACCACTAAAATCTTCTCCATATCAGCAATACAAGGCTGTTTCACTTTCATATCGTTTGTGCGTTCACTGGAGTAACACTTTTAATTTTCTTCAAGAACTTTTTCATTGCATTCACAACTTGGCTAACCGTTTGGCGTAAGAGGCCTAGCTTTCAGCCCAATTCAGCTTTCAACATACTTTCTTCACTAGTTTAATCACGTCTAGCTTTTGATTCGAAGTGAGAGACGTGTGACTCTTCCTTTTACCTGAACACTCAGAGGCCATTGTAGGGTCATTAATTGGCCTAATTTTACTATCATTGTGTCTCAGTGACTAGAAAGGCCCAGGGACAGGGAGACAGGTGAGGAACAGCCTATCAGTGCAGCAATTGGAGCACACACGAAGCTTATTAATTAAGTTAGCCATCTTATATGGGAACCCCAAAACAAATTACGGTAGTGATGTCAAAGATCACTGATCACAGATTACCATCACATGTAAAATAATAATAGAAAAAGCTTGAAATATTGAGAAAATTACCAAAATGTGACAAGGACATGAAGTGAGCAAATGTTGGAAAAATAGCTCCAATAGAGTTTCTCCACATACGGTTGCCACAAACCTTCAATTTGTGAAAAAAACACAGTTCCTATGAAGCCCAATAAAATGAGGTCTGTCTGTAATCATCTTACACTGAGATTTGAACCACTTCATTGTGTTACTCCTTCGAGTGCTACATACTTCACAGGTGTTTTATAATCTTGTATTTGCCACCAGCTCATTAATTTGTTCAGATTGCCTAGCTATCGGACATAGCATTATGGTGGATTAAAGCAAAATAGACATAATCCTCTCCCATCAAAAGAAAATTCCAGTAGAAGAGATTAAACGTGCTGTAACCAACTATAATACAAAACGTAAATGGTAAGTGCATGCCTTTTGCAAGGCAGATAGAGAGAACTACTGATACCTTGTGGTCCTGCATGTGTGTGTGTGCGTGTGTGTTCATGTGTTGAGAGTTTGAATGCTTCTTGCTGTCATCCATGGAAA
>NW_012148596.1:2750973-2751887 GCF_000956105.1 Propithecus coquereli
CAGACTTTGAGATGAAGAAAGTATGCAATTTCTGTTCTTCGAATACCAGTATTTTTCATTCAGTAAACCTATTTAAGGTGCTGTGCTTTTATAGTTTTAATTAAAGACACGCTTAAGCATAAGACCATTAAAACCAGCCCTTGCAAATCTTCCAAAGGGAGAGCTGCTTTCAAACAACTGAATATTCATAAGCATCAATATGATGAACAACAATAATTTGTTCCTGTTCTTTTAATTTTACACATAATTGAAAAGAACAAGATCCTTACTTCTATCCCAGTTCATTTTTTCTTCATTGCAACTTTCCTGTCTTTCTCCTTCCCTTGTGCAGTGACAAGTCCTAATGGCTTATACACAACACCATTGCCTGCGTTTGAATCTGAGCATACTTACTCTAGAATTTAGACTCGTCTTGTCCTGTCTGGATGGCATAAGGGGTATTCTGGGAAGTGGAAAGATTAAGCAGGTTCTGGCAAACGAATATAATATGAAAAGAGAGATGTGATCCCACAGGTCTGATCCTTAGTACCGAGAATCAGAACAAAGGGGTGGCTTTGAGTTTTCCAGTGATGTTCCAGACCTCAGTCTTGGCAACAGAGTTCTGTGAGTAAAATCTCAGAGAAAGGTTTGCTAATCATTACTAAAGCAATGATGTTGTTCTCTGGACAAAGTCAACAAAATGTGACACAAAATAGGTAAAAAGAATGTCCTGTACTTCAGAGAAGAGCACATTCCATTCCAGGGCCGTTGAGCAGTTGTACAACCCTGTGGCTGCGGCTGCTCTGGGGATGCAGCAGGGTGGTTGGGTCCGTCTTTGACACTTACTAGTTGTGTGATGAGCAACTGACTTAGCACCTCTGGGCTCAGCATCCTCACTTGTAATATAAGATGTATACTAATGCCATATTTAGAGG
>NW_012148596.1:2751937-2753069 GCF_000956105.1 Propithecus coquereli
AGAAACACAGAGCCTCCCTAGGCTCAATCAGGAAGAAATAAAATTCCTGAACAGACCAATATCAAGTACCGAAATTGAAGCAGCAATAAAAAACCTTCCTAAAAAGAAATGTCCTGGGCCATATGGTTTCACACCCGAATTTTACCAAACCTACAAAGAAGAATTGGTGCCTACCCTGCAGAAATTATTCCAAAACATAGAGAAGGAAGAAATCCTCCCCAACATGTTTTATGAAGCAAATATCACCCTGGTACCAAACCCAGGAAAGTACTCAACAAAAAAAGAAAAGTACAGACAATTTCTCTTATGAATATAGATGCAAAAATTCTCAACAAAATCCTAGCAATCTAAATTCAGTTGTTTATCAGAAAAACAATCCATCACAACCAAATAGGCTTCATTCCAGAGATTCAGGGATGGTTCAACGTACGCAAATCTATAATTGTAATTCACCACACAAATTGAAGTAAAAACAAAGACCATATGATCCTCTCAATAGACACAGAAAAAGCATTCAACAAAATTCAGCACCCTTTTATGATAAGAACACCTAATAAAACAGGCATACATAGGACTTACCTAAAAATGCTACAAGCCATATATGACAAACCACCAGCCAACATCATACGGAATGGGGAAAATTGAAACCATTCCCACTTAGAACTGGAACCAGAAAAGGTTGCCCTCTATCACCGCTTCTATTCAACATAGTGCTAGAAGTCCTAGTCAGAGCAATCAGACAAGAGAAGGAAATCAAGGGCATTCAAATGGGGGCAGAAGAGGTCAAACTATCTCTCTTTGCTGACGATATAATCTTATATCTAGAAAACCCCAGAGATTCTGCTGTGAGACTACTGGAATGGATAAACAAGTTCAGCAAAATCTCAGGTTACAAAATCAATGCACAGAAATCAGTAGCATTCCTATACGCCAATGACAGTCAAACTGAGAACCAAGTCAAAGACTCAGTACCCTTCAAAATAGCAACAAAGAAAATAAAATACCTAGGAATATATTTAACTAAGGAGGTAAAAGACCTCTATAGGGAGAACAACAAAACAATGAGGAAGGAAATAGCAGACGACATAAACAGGTGGAAAATCATGTCGTGTTCATGGGTCAGCAGAATCAA
>NW_012148596.1:2753119-2754146 GCF_000956105.1 Propithecus coquereli
GGTATGGCCTAAAATGTTTATTATGGGTTCATTTACAGAAAAAAGGTAGTGACTCCTACACTAAGCATTGAATTGAGGCTGTTTTATGATAATCACAAATATCAATATATCCTTTGGTATTATTACCTTTCTGTATTTCAGGTATTCTCAGGAGTGTTGCGAAGGTAGATGAAGGGGAAAGAAATGACATGAAAAAAAAAAAAACCTACAAAATTACTTTTATTTAGTTAAACAGTGATTTAGTTGTATGATAGACAAGAAGAGGAACTCTACCAGCTTGCAGAATGGAGATAGGAGAGATTCCATCTTGGATGTCCCCAAGGGCAGCTTGTCTTGAGAGTGGTAATCACAGTTAGTGTAGAACTTGGTGGTTTCTAATTAAGTTCAATCCATGCACCAGAAGCAGGCAGGAGAGAAGTCTGACTGGTCAGGCCATTGAGTACTGTTTCCATTTTTAGCTCATCCTTGTTAAATCCTCGTCAAGGTTGGGTATCTGTGATCATATTTCTCATCAGTTACATCCATGATCGAATGCCTCCCTGATGTTACCGGAGCACTCCACCCTAGTTATATAGATGATCATTTGCCACAGCAAGCAAACATATGGGAGAATTAACATTTGCTTTCAAAATATAATTTATTATAGGGTCAGTTAAGTGAGAAAATCTGATGTATAGCTCTTATTATGTAACACACAACACTCAAAGTTTTTTTTTAATTACTTCAATTTACTTTTTTTTATTTCAGAATGTTACAGGGGTACAAATGTTTAAGTTACATATGTTGAATTTGCCCCATATGAGTCAGACCTTCAAGTGTGTTCCCCAGATTGTGCACACCACAAACATTAGGTGTGAACATACCCATTCCCCTCCTTCCCCCTCCCACCTGCCTGGCACTCAATGAATGTTATTACTATATGTGCACATAAATGTTGATCAGTTAATACCAATTTGATGGTGAGTACATGCGGTGCTTGTTTTTCCATTGTTGTGATACTTCACTTAGTAGAATGGGCTCCAGCTCT
>NW_012148596.1:2754196-2755620 GCF_000956105.1 Propithecus coquereli
TGTGATGACTCTGTTCCATTTTTTATTCTTTATTGGTGACTTGGATATTTTTCTGCCATTGTGTTTGCTAAGATAGTGCATAATTTTCATGAACACATTAATATACTTTAATAAATGCCTCTGAATTTCACCCCATCTTCCACATGAGTGATATCTACCAAAATGTTTGCTGTTTTCTAGTCTTTTCTCCTAATTTTATAGAAAAATACATTTTTTCAGAATATTTACTTCCTAAAAGCAAATAAAGATTCACAAAGTAACGTTAAAAACCAAAGTCGATGTATAAATGGCAAAAATCTAAATATTTGCCATTTTGCTGAGTAAAAACTATCCATCCAAAAATATTATAATCAACTGTAACCTGTTATCCATATTCAAATATGTACAAACTTAACTAGTGCTTATGTTTAATGAATTATTATTTCTTACTCTTCCTTACTACTTCCTTACATATTAGGCTAAGACAGTCTAATATGAATCTAAAAATACTGCTAAATTAAAAAGTTATTGTAGGAATCCATGAACTCTGAGTGTGAACAATAAGCAAAAGAGGTTTTGGGAAGTTGATTGATAGAGGCATGTATAGCATATGGCTACTCTTGCAGGCTCCTTAGTCTAATGTTTCCTCAGCACTATAAACATCCTTCTCATATGCCTGGAATAGCTATCTCATTCATTCATTCCGGTTAAAATTCTCTGTTCGTAGACTGTCCTTGAAGATGAGCATCTCTATTAAGATTTTTGTTTATTTTTCAACCAGAGGTGACCTCGTCTATGATCTGGTACATGTGATTCTTAACACCCTATTAATGACATAGAAATATAATAGGAAGTATACTTTCAAGGTAACTGGGGCAGAATATGTAAAATCAAGACTAGTTCAGAAAATCATATTTAACATATGTGACACTTTTTATAAATTGTCATGCATTACACCTTTACCTTTTTCTAATTCTCACTTTAAAATTGTAGACCCTTGAGAGTTTAACGTATGTTACTAATGGTTTTAGCCTATGACATAGTTTTTTAAAGTAATTTCTGAATAATATGTGTATTTACAATACAGGTGTCTTCTTTCAAATACACCATCCTTTCAAATGTAAAATTGCTTCAAAATTCATATACACATTTAGCATAAGTTTAGTCAGTGAGATTGCTTTATACATTTCTCTGCTTCAACTGAAATAATGGCAAATGTGACTAGGAAAATGGAAGACAGAAGAGAATAGCAGAACATAAAAATCTTTGGGAGGAATGAGGCAGGGTTCAATCAAAAGTCTCTGAACAAGCTAGGCAAGTGCTAAGGGCAAACTTTGCAGACTTTTAAATTTTGCCATTTGTTCTGAATATATGGTTTTCCCT
Organism: Propithecus coquereli; assembly: GCF_000956105.1. Lineage (NCBI taxonomy): Eukaryota > Metazoa > Chordata > Mammalia > Primates > Indriidae > Propithecus > Propithecus coquereli. Next base: position 2,755,559 of record NW_012148596.1, read on the forward strand.
ATAGCCTTTCGTCTGTGGTGGGTATTAACATAGATCATACTGTATGTCAAGTTGAACCATGT
>NW_012148596.1:2766854-2768074 GCF_000956105.1 Propithecus coquereli
GGTAAACTGATACCTCCCAGTTTGTTCTTTTTACTTAAGATTGCTTTGGCTATACGAGGTCTTTTCTGGTTCCATACAAAGCACCGATAAGTCTTAGTATCTACGTGTCCAAAATGTTGCATGGGATAGACACCAAAAATAATTTAAAAATAGATATTTAACAAATTTTGAAAATAAAACATAATTAGACATTCTGTATTTTTTATTTGTTAAATATGGAAACTGTAAGCAGTTATAGCAGAGAGAGAAAAAACACTGACTCAGAAATTTAAAGACCATTTTTTAAACCAGAACTGCTTCTTGTTCTTTGGACGTGCTCAGATCAATCATTGCCTGTCTCTGAGCACCAGTTTCTACATCTGATGGAGGTTAGGAGATGGCTAAGAGAGAGTTGAGAGATGACCTCTAAGTCTCTTTGTCACCCTCATGGATGTAAATATGATGCTTGGAATTTGAGGTTAACTACTTTTAATACATGACTCTAATATTCTTATTGATATTGAACATGCACTGTGTCTAACATATAACATTTGTTACTTCTCATAGGTTATCCATAATTTATAAAACAAGTTCATTTTCTAACACGCAAACTGAGACTCAGATATTAAGTGGTTTGACCAGAACTATACTATTAATAAATTGGGGAGTCAGTATTTACTCCCTCTTTGTTCAAACCCCTGTCACTTTTGTCACTTGACATTCTTAGGCTTTCTTTGGGTTTTATTTATTTAAAATGAGTTATTAGTAGAGGCTGCTAAAGTAGATAGATGAAAATTAGATATTATATACTACTTAAAGAATGTTAAAATGCAATTATAAATTGTCACTAGGGGAGACACTAATGAAAGACATTTTTTTAAATTTATTCTCTTTGCTCTATCATTGCTGTTATTCTACTTTTAAAATCCAGTTTCAAGGTTTTCTAGGGAAGGAAATTGGCATTGGAATTTCCAATAAAAGCTTAATTGTGTGATAGATGACCTGTTCGAGTAGGGATATATAGTTTCCAATAATTTTAAAAGCACATTTAGCCCTCATTCCACTGTGCATATCACCTAGATTTTTATTTGAAATTTTGCAAAAGTGCTACCCAATCATTCTTTATTCTTACCTTGAAGAGGAAAGCTATAAGTTTCACTAAAGCATGACACTTGCAAGCATATATTTACAATATATATGTATTTTTTCACACTTTTCCTTGAATACTTAACAGGTCAGTG
>NW_012148596.1:2768124-2769494 GCF_000956105.1 Propithecus coquereli
CTGGGCTCAGCATCCTCACTTGTAATATAAGATGTATACTAATGCCATATTTAGAGGGATATTGTGAACCTTAAATTAATTTGCACATTTACAACGTTAAGAACTACACCTGACATATAGTAAACACTCAATAAATTTGTAAATATTTGCTATTTTGTACACTCAGCCGTTAGGCTTTTTAATTACAAAAGAGATGGGCGGCAGCATTTACACCAGAAAGAGGAACTAGCGTTATCGTATGTGTGCCACAGTGCAATCGTGGGCCTGGAAAGACTGAGGAACTGACAACGCCACACTTAGATAAAGCTGTAGAGAAAAATAGCACATTTTACACAATAATCAATAGGCTGTCCTCAATGCATACACGAGTCAGTCCATAGTTATTCTATAAAAATAAATTGTGAATTAAGAGTTCAGAGCAACCCTTGTATTGTTAATGTAAATAGTCTGCAGACCCTGTAATTGTTTTTGAAGTCAGAAGCAGAGGAATATAATCCTGTGTCTCTTATTAGAATCCAGAAATTGTTAAAAACATGGTCTTATGTTTGAAACCCAAATCTGCTGCTTCCTATTATGTTATCATGGGCAACCTAAATAACTTGTCTTATTCTAATATCTGTATTTAGTTTCTTCAGTGTAAAAATGGGTAAGAACTAGGAGAATTTAACTGAGATTTTTGTGAACTTTAAATGAGTGTATGAATTCCAAGTAATTATCACTGTTTCACAAACTCGATAAGCACTCAATAATAAAAATCGTTTTCTTAATGATTATGATGAAGGTGACAATGATAATGTAAGACAATGACACTGGGCTGATGTAACCTTGGAAACATAGCTATTATTGATAAGAAACTTTCTTTTATGAGATATTATGCAGATACAATGTTGTTTTCAAGACATTGTGCTAGATACATTACAGATACACTGATTTATAATTTAAAAAGAGCAACATCAGTCATCCAGAAGCCCACAAAGAAGTAGGGTAAACAAATACATATGCATCTAACATGCAGTACATGGTAGAATGTGATTAATTTCAGGAGAAATGGAATTAAAGTGCCTTGTGAGCATTAGAAGAAGCAAAGATGAATTTCTGTGGAATAAACTCTCTAAAGCTGGGTGACAGTGAGTTGTGCATTTAAGGGTGAATAGGATTTTCCCAGGTACTGATGGTCTTTGACTGAAGCTGGGATTTTCAGATGTTTAAAACTGTATGCTCCAGGCTTCTGTAACTGTTGCCTTTTCTAAACTGGACTGCAAGATAAGATACAGAGAGTACAGTGAAATCTAAATTTCAGTCAGGACTTGGTGGCTCACCCTGTAATCCCAGCACTTTGGGAGGCTTAGATGGGAGGATTGTTGGAGGCC
>NW_012148596.1:2780469-2781866 GCF_000956105.1 Propithecus coquereli
CAGTGTCTTATGAGAGTCAAGAAAAGCAGGAAAAACTTACAATTTACTCTAATGAGTTAAGGAAATAACAGTTGGGATGGAAGATATATAAATTACAGAAATTCCTGGAAAAGAACATGGAAAAATGAATACTTTAGGTAGAAAAGATAAGGTTCAGAATGGCAAGATGTGCAAAAAATATAGTGTATTATAACTCCAAAGGAAAGTGTAATTTTTAGTAGGGAAAGTTATTAGGAAACAAATTATATGAGTTTGAATCAGCTTCAGCATTTAATATTTATATGATCTTGGGCAAATCACTTAATACTTAATCTCTTCATGTTTCATTTTCCTTATCTTTAAAGTGGAATAATATTATGTATTGCATAGGGTTTGTGAGAATTAAATGAGTAAATATATTTAAAGGACATAGATCAGGGCCTGACCTTTCTTTTATAGTAAGCATTATTCTTTTTATTAATCAATAAAAAGCCTAGGCATTATTTTGGGAACAGAGCAGGTCTGCATTTTTTTTAAACAAAACAAAACAAAACAGAACACCTGCTGGTGCTAGAATGGAGAAGTCTAGCTAAAACGTTATTAAAATAGTACAGCCAATTATACATTTACCAGGAACATGGCAGAAATGTAGTTTTTAAAAGTGAATGAATATTTATAACTTTTAAAGTAAGTCTTTTTCTACTGTCTTCCTCCTCTCCATTTTCCCCACAAACCATTGCTTTTAGATGTGCACTACATCACCATCACGTTAATTGTACATTATAGCATCATTACAATTTTACTAAACATGTAGCTACTACGTGTAAGACTTTGGCTTACTAAAACTTCACTAAGGCATTATATTTAAGAAGCTCATAATTCCAGGTGAGGAAATACACACCAACCACATTACCAATGACCCTAAGGGGAGGTGACGTGTATAGTTGATATTTCAATTATATCAATTTGACATTAATACAGTCTATTTTGAAGAGGTTTTTCTAAGTGTTCCTGTATATACAGCACAGTGAAAGAAACTGGATTTTCAAGAAATTATGTAAGCCCAACCTTGGTCTACTTGGGAAGACAGACAAACAAGGAACAAATGGCAATGCAGTTTGAAAACATCTTGTTATATAGATGGAGAAAGGAAGCATAGTTAATACAAACTATAGGCAAAGGAATAGTTTTCACAGGCGGTATCTGACTCCTCAAGGATGATGAATATTAATGGACTAGATCAAGGAGGCTATGGCACGAGAATGGAAGTGCATTCCAAACAAACATCCCCCGAAATCTTAAACCTGCCCCTTATTAGTTTTCTATAAGGCAAGCCCCTTGACAAGTTCCAGCTGGACACCTTTTTATAATTCTCAGGATTTTCATCATTTCCCATCCTGTGTATACCTTTTATATAT
>NW_012148596.1:2783321-2788192 GCF_000956105.1 Propithecus coquereli
GCTTACTGAGCAAGAAACCTATTCTTTTGTTCTCAAACTGTCTTCAGATATCAGATAGCCTGTTATGTGGGAAAGGGATTTGAGTTTGTTCTATAAAGCATCAAGCAATATCCAGAATCAGTGTTGGGAATGGGGAGAACATAGACTTACCCAGAAATTTTAAATAATTTCGTCTGAATGCAGATGGACTAGGTTCCCTCAGAAAACATCAAAGTGTTCAAATGGGGTCTGAGTGAGAAACTATTTGGCAAGGATGTAATAGAAGGGAAGCATCAGACAGGTCACTGGATGATATTGCCATTCTTCATGAATCATAAAACAATCTAAGATAAAAAGACACCTTGAAAGATATCAAATTGATTTTTCACAGGAAAAGCACATCTTTACAATGACCAAGTGGCAAAGACCTCGTGGATGTGACGACGACTCGTGAAGGTGCCTACCGAAGCGTAAAGGCACAATTTTTTCTATGCACAGGCATGTCCCTGCTATTCACAAATTTGACAGTCTTTTCTAGGTGTGTGCTATGCAATCATTCTAAGCGATACTCTACCTGGTTTGAGATTTAATGTAACAGCCCTGCAGAATACTCTTATTATGAGAAAGATATATATTTGTTGTTATAAAAATACTTCATTGATATTCAATTACACAATGATCACAGGTGTGTTTATGCTAAATTAATTCAATTTATTTTGGTCATTTTGGCACCCTGAGTTTGCACCATTAACTGTTGTCTTAAATATGAAAAATCTAGATGGCTAAGGATCAGCTGAGACATCCATTATAAAACCTTATTTCCCATCATTTGTTATATTCATTCTCCTATTTGGTGAAGCTTTTACATAATATTATGTAGAGTGCAGGAAAATTGATTACTGTCAGGCTACACTAGCTCAGACCTTTTACACAGCATAAGCGTGCTAAAATCCAAGCTTCAAATTAGTGTCCTCCCTGTGTTGGCTAAACTTTTACTATGGATGCTATTCAGGGTTCACCTCTCTGGTAAGACCTCAGATCTCCCATCTGCTCTCAGAACAAATCACTCCTCTTCTTTGTGATTCCCAGCATACTACTACTACCTTTTCTAAAAAACTAATATACTTCATTTTTTTTAGCAGTTTTATGTTAATAGCACAATCGAGTGGAAACTACAGACAGTCTCCATGTACCTGTGGCCCCATACACGCACCGCCTCCCCTGCTATCCACATCCACGTCACAAGAGCACATGTGTTACAATCACACCTACACTGATTATCACCCAAAGTCCATAGTCTATATGAGGATTCTCTCCTGGTGTTGTACATTCTCTGAGTTTGAAAAATGTGCGATGATATGTACCTACCATTGTATTATCACACAAATACTCTCACTGCCCTGAAAGTCCTCTGCACTCTGCATGTCCACCCCTCCCTTCTCCCCAACCCACATCTTTTTACTGTCTTCATTTTTTCCTTTTCCGGAATGTCATATAGTTGGAATCATACAGCCTTTTCAGATTGGCTTTTTAAATTTAGTGACACGTATTAATATTTAAGCTTTTTCCATGTCCTTTCATGTCATAATAGCTCATTTCTTTTCAGGGCTGAATAATAATCCATTGTCTGGATGCATCACAGTTTATTTATCCATTCACCTACTGAAGGACACCTTGCTTTCTTCTAAGTTTTGGCATTTATGAATAAAGTTGCTATAAATTTATCTGTGTGGGGTTTTTGCGTGGACATAAGTTTTCAATTTATTTGGGTAACTACTAAGGAGCATGTTTGCTGGATCCTACATAAGAGTGTATTTAGTTTTGTAAGAAGCTGCTGAATTCCCAGCAAGGTGCCATAAACATTATAAATGCTTAGTTGAAATTGCTTATAACACGATGTAGTCTTTGTAGATATGCAAGCACCTCCTTTCCTTCTGCTTCTGTCTTTATTTCTCTCCTTTTCTTTTTCTGTCCCCCCCCCTTCTTCTATGCAACTTCATCTTTCTTCATTTTGTTTTTTAATCTGTTAGTAAATATTCTGCTATGCCACTGAGATCCTACTTCAAGACTGACTGACTGATTCCACCAGTTCCTGGGAATGCTGTAGGTCCTATCCTCTTACTGGAGGCAGCTGTCATCCAACAACTTGTCAGCGTGACACTTTAAAGATCCAGCTTCCTAATCTCACCTTGAGAAAGCTCTGAAGAACAATCCCAGCCCCAGAGTCCCAGGTGTGTCCTGGGGATTGTAGTGACTGCATTGCCACCCACCTCTCCTTCTACCCAACAGTATTGTCTTCATTTCTTTACAGATAGTAATCCCAAAAGCCTGCCCCAATACACTTCCTCTACCCAATCTGTCTCAGAGTCCACTTCTTGGAGCACTGATTTGCAATACTCAATGGCTGGACTGCTCTGAGAAGGAAGAATCTAGAATGTGATTGGAGCCAGATCTTCTTCCTGCTGAAGGCCAAAAAGTGATGAAATCATTGATGGAATAACCCACAGCTTACTATCACAGTGAAATTATTACAGCTTTCCCTAATGGTGAATTGTGATGATATACAGGAGAAAATAAATGTACTAATGGTGAAACTTATCATTCTTTAAGGAGATATTAGAACAACGGTAATTATAAGGACAATAAAATTAAATACCTGGTGGTGTGGCAGATGATGTCTTGAAAAATTGAATAAAAGGCTAAAGATGATGATTGATCATCAATTAAAACTAAGTTTCAAAGCCAGAGCACCTCCTTGGCAATATCTTCTTCAGTGAGAGGACAGAAAAAGCTGAAGATTAGGCCCAGAATATAACCACCGCAGTAGCAAAGCCAAAGGCAATATTGAATTCTCATATTAAATGTGTCTGCCATGCCATGTTTAGCACCCTTCATAAAACAAACAAAGAATGGGACCCTAGACATGTGATGGTAGATCCTGGGGTAATGCACTACAAAATCTTGAAGTTTCAGATTCTCTAGAATTTTCCAAACCTTCAGAAGGGACTAGCTTTTCCTGATCGGGACTTTTGCTCCCCTCTTGTTGAAGATGATACCGAATCCTTTGCTGTCAAAACAATGCATCTCCCCTAAGAATTCAGCCCTTCTTCCCCGCCCAGCCAGTAGGCAAAAAATAGGGTGATGCTAATGACACTATCACTTATACAGGGAGGTACTAGCCTTGAAAACCAAAGAAAGGGTCTATATCCAGAAGAAGTTGCAGGACCCAGCCAACATGTAATGACAAGAACCAGTTGATTTTGTATGGGACAGGATTTTGACAGTGCCAGGTAACAGGAAACATAAAGTTGGATACGGGAGGCATTACTAATATGGACCCATTGTCCTAGGAGGCAGTATTTAGAACTATGTCTAGGTGCTAGGGAGGCTATGCTAACATACTGCTGGAATGGCTCTTAGAAGCTTAGGGAAGGCATGGTAAAAACTAAGTAATATAGAACATGGCAAAAACAGCAAAGCTAATGTGGAAGAAGAGATCAAAAGTTTTCCTGTCATGGAGAATTAACCACTGTGTGAACTGCCCTCACTGACAAAATCAATGAAAGGACTGTTTTCAGATACTGAATGACAAGCAGCAAAGGACTGTGGTTCCAGAGAGGAAAGAAACAAATGAAATGACTCTATGATTGAGTCCACTTGCTGCCTGGAGACAGTTTCCAGGCTAGCTACAGTATGGAAGCAAAACTAACAATTCCAGTAATTTTTCTGAGTTAAGAAGACAGAGATCTGAAATAGGGGAGGCTGAGGGAGCAAGATTTGTGGGGCAGAGAACTGAAGGAAAGGAAGCTGCACAGTGAGAGAGCTCCAGATAAGTGCAAAGGAGCCCCTGAATCTTTGGTTAGGTCTTTATCTGAACACAGAAAATAACCTCAATAAAGAGGGAACCGAACAACTTCAGGACAAACAGGATGGGAGGTGAAAATAGAAACTTATCCACGTAAGGTCTTATACTACATGTCTATGGAATGATCTGACCTGGAAGTGAACTATGATAAGTTGAAAATGAGTATTATAAATCCTAACACAATCTCTATTCTCTCACTGTAAAGATTCTGCCCTCCCATATTTTTATCATTTTCTCCTTACTCCATCGTCCTAATTGCTGGCATACTTTAGAGCTTTATGCAGACATAAAAAAATAAGATAGGCGTTAAGGTCATTCTGCTATGTTTATGCTTGAATGGAGGTGGTACAGCTTAACGCTTCCTCAGCAAAAGGTTCTTCCTCTGGCAGGACCATAATTTTTCATTGCACTTAAATGTCCCAACAGCAGTTAATCTACTGAAGTATTACTTTAGTGACAAATAGGAAGCTAATTCTCTTTCAAAAGTACATTTTGTTTTTCAAAGGTATTTAGTACATTTTACAGTAGACTATCAACAGACTTTAATGTTTTTCCATTTAATTTAAACAATAGCAACCCGTTAGCATTTAACATTTTTATTCTTGGAATTCATTTGAAATTGATGTATGGCATCTGATGGAAAATTAAATCATTGAATTTCAACAGAAATGTCATTAAATATGATTGTTACTCATAATTATTTGGAATTATTGTTCTAATAGTATAACACTGAAACTTTTAAAATCATTTTTTATGTTCTTTCACTATTGCAAAGACAGCACTTATTCTTTATGGCATAGGATTTAAGAACACAAAATCAAGAGCCAGGTATTCTGATTCAAATCCTTGCTATACCACTCTACTTGTTATCCTAAATAACTCTGTGCCCAATGTCCTCATCTAAACAAATAAATAAAAAAAATAGTATCTAACTTGGAGTTATTTGACAATTGCATTGTGCAGTACACATAAAGTGCTTAGAATTTGCATGTATACTTTGATTTTCTCAATAAATATTACTTTTATT
>NW_012148596.1:2788242-2789207 GCF_000956105.1 Propithecus coquereli
TATTATTCACAGAACTATTAGTGACATTTCTAAAAACATGTAATTTTTTCTTTTGCTAAATGTGTTACAAAGAATGGCACTGCTTTGCTAAAATGCCTTTATTGGTTTCCCACAGCCTATAAACTAATGTGAAATCTCATTTGTGTGGCATGCCAGGAAATGGCATGTAGCTGGTCCTACCTATTTAGTCACTTCCTATATGAACTATTCTTTGAACTACTGGAGTATATCCTCTCCCCCAAAGTTACACTTTTTATGCCTCTTTGTTTTTGCCAACACTCTTGCTTCTTTACGGAATGCCTCCATCTTATGTCTGCTTTGTAAATTTTCATTCTTGAGACCTCATGTTAGGTGTCTCCTCTTCTGAAATATCATTTGCTACAACCCTGGAAGGGTTATCACAAATTTTTGGTGCTCTGATAGAACTTTGTACACAAATACTTGCTACATGGAAAACATTTATGTGACTTTCTTTCTCAGTACATCATTAGGTCCTTGAGGATAGACTCTATATATTACTATATCTATTTCCAGAACAGGAAATGGAATGTGTGGCACATGATTAATACTCAGTAAATGTTTTGTAAATGAGTAAAAACTTTTAGAAAATTTGGAATCCTTTCTGTCCTTTCTTTTTGTCTTAAATTATTGATGTTGTGGGAAAAATAAGATAAGTGTGATATCCCTACTTATGCAATTTATAGCCTTGTTGGGGAGACAGATCTAATTCACATTAGGCAGAAATATCTTGGGGAAAACACTAAATGTGTTCTGGATGATATCTGATGCACTATATTTTAGCTATGCCAACCAGGGTCTAGCTTACTGAGCAAGAAACCTATTCTTTTGTTCTCAAACTGTCTTCAGATATCAGATAGCCTGTTATGTGGGAAAGGAATTTGAGTTTGTTCTATAAAGCATCAAGCAATATCCAGAATCAGTGTTGGGAATGGGGAGAACATAGA
>NW_012148596.1:2790089-2790991 GCF_000956105.1 Propithecus coquereli
ACATTTAGCCCTCATTCCACTGTGCATATCACCTAGATTTTTATTTGAAATTTTGCAAAAGTGCTACCCAATCATTCTTTATTCTTACCTTGAAGGGGAAAGCTATAAGTTTCACTAAAGCATGACACTTGCAAGCATATATTTACAATATATATGTATTTTTTCACACTTTTCCTTGAATACTTAACAGGTCAGTGGGCAAAGTATTGTAGAGACAGAGCACTTTACCGTATTGCAAGTGCTTTGGAAGCAGATTGATGTCTGTCCTCATAAATTAGGAATCAGACAATGGCAAAAACCGGCAGCGCAGCAGCATTTTGTTTCCGATTAAGAGCTGTAACAGGACACCAGCCGGGCGCACCACATAACTTTGAAAGTTATCAAGAAGCCTTCATGGTACACACCGGAGGATTCGGTCAAACAGCATGATCATGAGCATCATGGGTTTGGTCGCACCGTGAGTGGGGAGAAGTATATAATTTTTTTTTTTTTCCAGTTGAAAAAGCCTGAAGAGGGAAATATCTGTGGTGAAAAAAGACAGTGCCTTGGGGTAAAAGAGAAACAACTTTCCTAAGTGTTCAGCGTCCATTCACTCAGACGAGTGAGGACACACACACAGCTGTGACTGCTGATTCTTCCTGTGGTCAGACAAGGTTGGGTTAAGGGAGGATGCCTGGAGGACTGAGTAGGCGCTGCCGCGCTGGAAAGCCCAGTGGTCTGTTTTCCCAAACATCCAGTGAGGTGCTGGGCTGAGACATTGGGAATGTAGGGGCAGTGCCCATGGTTCTTTCTTTCTTTTTTTTTTTTATTTCAGCAAATTATGGGTGTACAGATGTTTAGGTTATGTGTGTTGCCCTTGGTTCCCCCCACCAGAAGTCCGTGTTTCAAATATGTCCATCCTT
>NW_012148596.1:2791041-2792669 GCF_000956105.1 Propithecus coquereli
TAAAAAAAAGAAAAACACAGAAATAACAAAAGAGAAATCAGAGTGAAAATAACCATAGGTAGATAAGTAATATAAAAAGGTAAAATGAATATTATTATCAACTCTGCAAGATCTTCTGAAAATCCCTGTAGGATGGACAATTTTGTATAACATTTTAAATTATCCAATGTTTGCGAGTCAAAGGCCGAAGGAAAATTTGAACAGATCAAGTTTTATGCGAGAAATAAAGATTGTTGTTAAAGAACTAACCTGTAAAGATCCAGATATTTTAGAGTTTGTATTCCAACCTTCAAGAAAGAGAGAATTCAGATGCATAGGGATTTACAAAGAATGAGTTATAACCAAATCCTTTATCAAAGTCATTGAAACAAAGGTAGCAATACCTAAGAAAGACACAGTTGCATTAATCTGCTAGGGCTGCCATTATAAAAATGCACAGTCCAAGATCAAGGTGCTGGTAAAGCTGGTTTTCCCTGAAACCTCTCCAACACCTTCTGGTTCCCTCTTCACCGTCACATGGCAGTTTCCCTGTGAGCGTGAGTCTCTTATGACTCGTCATCTTCTTGTAAAAACACCAGCACTACTGGATTAGTGCTCCATTCTTAGGGCCTCATTTTAACTCAGTCACCTCTTTAGTGGCCTCGCCTCCAAATATGGCTACATTCTGAGGTATTGGAGTTGGGACTTCAGCATATGAATGTGGCAGGGACACAATTCAGCCAGTAACAATGAAGAGAAAATTACAGAACGACATTATATGTGACTATAAATATGAACATCTTACTATCTGTAATGAAAACAAACAACATATTGAATAAGTAGTATACTGTGTATGAGTCTGAACCTTTAGAAACTGCTTTTTGTGACTTAATGCAGAAATATGCAGAAAAAGCTTGTTCTTTAAAATCACAGACTATAAAAATGTTTGCTGTTTGACACCCTCCCAGTGAGAATGCAACCTCCCACACTTCTGCAAAGGTCTGAGCCATGTGGGACACTTTGCCCCAGAGATTTCCAACCCAGTTGCACAGGGGTTTCATTCACAATCTTCCTTATTTATCTTAATTGTGTAGGATCCAAGGAAACAGACCCCTGAGTCTGCTTCCCAGACCTGCTGGTCATCAGATTGCGTTTTTCCAACAGATCCTGAAGAAGGTTCCTAAGGATACCTGGCTAAGGACAAGTCAACATCTTTTCTCTTTAGTCCATATATTCCCCTTCTCCACAGTTTTGAGTAAATGCTATTTTCTTACCAATGTCATCCCTGTCCTCTTTATTCCTCCTGCTTCTTGAAAAGGATTTGTGAGATATCCAATTGCTTCACAGTACTCACATAATGACTGCACCCAATCCAAAGGTAACCTCCCCTGCTCTTAGTCTCTCCTCAAGATTCTTCAGCACAAGCCCAAACCTTTAGTAAATCCCTTCCAATTCCCTCTTATCACTATACCCTCCCATTGCTTAGGGTGGGTGTCCCCGTGCTAGATTTGGAAGGTTAACTCAGTACAGGTGTGCCCCTACTGCCCTTATGTAAAGAAAAGTATCAAAATTAAGATTCAATCAAAAAATGCAAGAATTACCTATTATGAAGAAATCTCAGAATATGCACTTATGTTTTCATAATACCA
>NW_012148596.1:2799334-2799765 GCF_000956105.1 Propithecus coquereli
CTAAAATTAAATAGAAGGTACTAAATAAGACCCCAGAAACTCAAAAAGTGCTACTCTCTGTTGCTCTGAGAGATAGCCACTACCCTTTCTATGGGGCAGCCTCCTTTTTTGTTCTTTTCTTACTTTAATAAACTTGTTTTGCTTTACTCTGTTATCTCACTCTTGATTTCTTTCCTGTGTGAAGCCAAGAACCCCCTTGGCCTTCAGGCTGGACCCCAGTTTTGGGGTCCACTTTACTGTATCAAATGGGCAACAGTTTAAATACATTCTCATGAAATTTCACAGAAACACTATAAAAATAACATTCTAAAAGATAAGTTCCCTTTAAAGAAATAAAAATCAAAATAGCATCAGAATTCTAGCAAAGAACACAGAACATCTTGAAGAAATGTAGCAATGCTTTCAAGGGTTGACAATCAACAATTTTCAGT
>NW_012148596.1:2800844-2801422 GCF_000956105.1 Propithecus coquereli
ATTTCAGCAAATTATGGGTGTACAGATGTTTAGGTTATGTGTGTTGCCCTTGGTTCCCCCCACCAGAAGTCCGTGTTTCAAATATGTCCATCCTTAGGGTAGTGAGCATTGCACTCCTTGTGTATACAAATACCCGTCCCTTCCTCCCTCCTCCCCCCTCCTCCCGCCACCCTCCCCATGGTACAGATGTTTAGATTACGTGTGTTGCCCCGTTCGCCCTCCGTGGTTCTTTCTTACACTAACTCAGAGAACAGCAAACCATGGCCCTCAGGCCATATCCTCCTGCTGCTTGCTTTTCTATGGCCCATGAGCTAAGAATTGTATTTACACTTTTATATAACTAAAATAAAAAAAAAATTGTATGAAATGCAAAATTTGGTGGCCATGAATAAAATTTACATAAAGCACAGCTACACTGATTTATTTACATACCTCTGCTCCTTTTATAGTATAGCAACTCACTAAAGTAGTTGCAACAGAGATGGTATGGCCTAAAATGTTTATTATGGGTTCATTTACAGAAAAAAGGTAGTGACTCCTACACTAAGCATTGAATTGAGGCTGTTTTATGATAATCA
>NW_012148596.1:2801472-2801737 GCF_000956105.1 Propithecus coquereli
CTTGATTTCTCACTTTTTTAACCCTCACATTCAATCTATCAATAAATAGTGAAGGCTTTGTCTCCAAAATATATGTTCCTTTTTACCATTTCTCACCATTTTTATTGCTATGGGCTTAGATAAAAGTCCACAACATTAATTAGATAATGTCACTCCCCTCCTTAAAATCCTCTTTCAAAGTACAATGAAATAAAATATTTTTACCATGGTCAGTAAAGCCCTCTGTGATCACCTAATTCTGCTCCTTAATTCTTTCCACCAACTA
>NW_012148596.1:2801787-2802148 GCF_000956105.1 Propithecus coquereli
ATTCTACATAGATTCTAGTTATCAGCCCTTTATTGGCTGTACAGCATGTGAACATTTTCTCCCATTCTGTAGGTTGCATGTTTGCTCTCATAATAGTTTCCTTGGCTGTGCAGAAGCTTTTTAATTTGATCAGGTCCCATTTATTTATTTTTATAATTGCTATGATTGCCTTTGGGGTCTTCTTCATAGATTCTTTGCCTAGACCAATGTCTGTAAGAGTTTTTCCAACATTTTCTTCTAGAATTCTTATGGTTTCATGCCTTAGGTTTAAGTCTGTTATCCACCATGAGTTGATTTCTGTGAGAGGTGAAAGGTGTGGATTCTGTTTCAGTCTTCTACATGTGGCTATCCAATTTTCCCA
>NW_012148596.1:2803344-2803607 GCF_000956105.1 Propithecus coquereli
TGATTTCTCACTTTTTTAACCCTCACATTCAATCCATCAATAAATAGTGAAGGCTTTGTCTCCAAAATATATGTTTCTTTTTACCATTTCTCACCATTTTTATTGCTATGGGCTTAGATAAAAGTCCACAACATTAATTAGATAATGTCACTCCCCTCCTTAAAATCTTCTTTCAAAGTACAATGAAATAAAATATTTTTACCATGGTCAGTAAAGCCCTCTGTGATCACCTAATTCTGCTCCTTAATTCTTTCCACCAACTA
>NW_012148596.1:2803657-2804415 GCF_000956105.1 Propithecus coquereli
TATTCTTATTATGGATCATATTTTCCTGCCTCTTTACATGCCTGATAATTTTTGATGAAACACCAAACATTGTGACTTTTTTGTTGTTTGATGCTGGATTTTGTTGTATTTCCTCAAATAGTGCAGAGCTTCATTCTGTCATATGGTTAAGTGATTTGTGATAAGTTGGATCATTTTCAGAATTTCTTTTAAGATTTGTTAGGTTGTCAGGTTTTCTTCTAGGAGTAATTTATTTAGAAATAATGTAGAACACCTTTCTGCAGGCGTTCAGACTTCTCTTTCTGAAGCACTCTCCTTTCTCCATACATTCTAGCTGCTTCTGTCTCCCTGAAATCCAATCTCTGTCTCCCCACTTTAGCAAGAGTTGTGGGCTCCATTTGAGTCCCCTTCCTTATTCTTCAGCCTGAAAACTGCCTGGAGGTGGGAAGCTGGGGAAACTGTTGGGCTCAGTTTACTGTTTTCCCTTTTTGTAGAGATCACATTTTTTTAAATTAGATATTGCCTATTGTGCAATGTCTGAAAAAAATTGTTTCATATATTTATTTAGTTTTCTAGTTATTTTTCACAAGGCGGCAATTCCTGTAGCAGTTAACACCTCCTGGACAGAAGTGGATGTCCTTCTCCTTTTCAATGCTGGAGTGCTCCAGAGCTACGTACATAGTCTTTTCTTTTTTAAGTTTCTTTTTACACTCTTTCCCCTAAATGACCTTATGCAGCCCACTCACTCCGTGTTATTTATACACTAATGAGTCAAGCAT
>NW_012148596.1:2804465-2805319 GCF_000956105.1 Propithecus coquereli
GTGGCAATTCCTGTAGCAGTTAACACCTCCTGGACAGAAGTGGATGTCCTTCTCCTTTTCAATGCTGGAGTGTTCCAGAGCTACGTACATAGTCTTTTCTTTTTTAAGTTTCTTTTTACACTCTTTCCCCTAAATGACCTTATGCAGCCCACTCACTCTGTGTTATTTATACACTAATGAGTCAAGCATATATTTCAAGATCCCAGACTTTCCTCTCTACTCCACTATATTCGACTGCCTACTTGACATCTCATCTATTAGCCCTCTCAGCATTATCCTGACCAAAACAAAACTATTGATTATTTGGCCTGCAGTAAATGAAACCAACATTCGCACAGATGTCAAGGCCAAAAATCTAAGATCCATCCTTGATTTCTCACTTTTTTAACCCTCACATTCAATCCATCAATAAATAGTGAAGGCTTTGTCTCCAAAATATATGTTCCTTTTTACCATTTCTCACCATTTTTATTGCTATGGGCTTAGATAAAAGTCCACAACATTAATTAGATAATGTCACTCCCCTCCTTAAAATCCTCTTTCAAAGTACAATGAAATAAAATATTTTTACCATGGTCAGTAAAGCCCTCTGTGATCACCTAATTCTGCTCCTTAATTCTTTCCACCAACTATGATGGAATCCACTGGCTGCTTTCTGTCCCTTGAAGACATAAGCTTGCTTCCACCTCAGGGACTTCACACTTACACTTCATCTCCCTCAAAACTCTTCTAGAGTTTGGCAACATTCATGGGACAATTTACATAGTGGACAATTTATACTTATATCTTCCCTTTGTAGAGGCAGAAAGAAATCATACCTGCCACTTTCTGTAACATCACCACTTTTATCTTCA
>NW_012148596.1:2807326-2809683 GCF_000956105.1 Propithecus coquereli
AAAAATACAAAAGGAATAATTGGACAGTTGATATCTCATTTCTGACTGAAGTACTTATGTCACTGGGGATCATATATGCTAAAATTTGGGTTCACAATACACCATCCACCCTTTTTCAATGGGAGCTATTCCATTTTTCCTTTAGTAAAAATTATGTGGAAAAGAAAACTATCAATTAAATGTACATTTAAGTGCTCTAATTTAAAATAATTATGTATATCTTTGCATATTTTATTTTTACTTGTTATATGCATTCAGAAGTTTTGTAAATCAAATCACAGTGTATATATTCATGAATCTTGCCTATATTGAACATTTAGTCTGTGCCCCAATTCTTATCATAGAAAATGCTACAATGTACATATATTCATTATTCATTCTTTAAGGAATATTTACTGAAAACCTATATATGCCAAGTACTGTTGTAGATGATGAAAACTGGAGCTTAAATTCTAAAGGTCAGAGAACACCAGTAAAGAAATAAATGAATGGAAATTTCCTTTCTGCCCTTGTCTCATCACCACCTCCCATGAGACAACTACTCTACTGAATTTTATCACCATAGATTAGTACTGCCTGTTCTAGAACTTCATATAAATGGAATCATACAATGTGCACCCTTTTGTGTCTGGCTTACCTTCCTTCATTCAGTGTATTATTGGCCTTTGTCCATATTATTGTATATCAGTAGTCTGTTTCTATTTCTTTGTCAGTGGTATTTCATTTTGTATGAATACTGCACAATTTATTAACTGAATCATTTGTTGATAGCTATTTGACTTTTTCCAGGTTGGCTATTGTGAATACAGCTTCTAAAAATATTCATTTACAAGGGTGTGTGTGTGTGTGTGTGTGTGAGCACGCAAATGTTTTAATTTCTTTAGGGTGAATAACTAAATTTCTTTACGGTGAATAACTAAGGAGGGACGTTTTGAGTTAGAAACTGGGTGCGGGCTTTACTTTATAAGAACTACCAGATAGTTTTGCAAAGTGTTATATAATTTTACATTCCTACTAGCAAAGTATGATATTTCTGTTGCTCAATACTTGGTGGTGTTAGACTTTTAAAATTTTAGCCATTGTAATGATTGTAAATTTGTATCATTGTTTTAATTTATATATCTGTGATGAATAAAAGTTCTTTATAAATTGAGCCACTTTTCATGTTCTTATTGGGCATTTCTATATCTTTTTTTGAGATGCATTGTTTCTAGATTTTTGCCTGCTTTGTCTGGGGTGTTTCTTCTTTTTAGCAGTGATTTCTGTTATTTTTATATGCTAAATGCAATTATGTTCACAGAACATATTTCCTTCCATTCTGTGACTTGCCTATTCATTTTCTAATCACTATCTTCAGATGAGCAGAGCATTTTAACAGTATGAAGTCTAGATTGCTACTCTTTTTTCATAGCTAGTATTTTCTTTGTCCTTTCTAAGAAATCTTTGCTTACCCCAAGGTCTCAAAGGCATACTTCTATGTCTCTTTTAGAAGTTTTATAATTTTAATTGTTAAAGATGTAGGAATATGAATGTATCTCAAAATCATTTTCTGTATTTTCTTTGGTTAGGGTCACTCGTTATTTTCTTCATATGAATAGCCAGTTTTTCCAGCTTCAGTCTTTACTAAAAGACTTTCTTTTCCTCAATATTATTCATACATCATTATACAAAGTCAGCTTACCATAAAAGTATGGGTGTATTTCTAGGTTTTATTCTGTTCATTTTGTTTAATTTTCTATCAGTACAATACTGCCTTAATTACTGTAGCTTTATGGTAATTCTTGAAAAGTGTCCACTCTAACTTCTTTGCCATGTGGTCCTCTCTGTAGGGAAGCTCAGTATAGCAGATTGAGCTTCAAAGGTAGCAACAGAATTTTTATCAAGATAGAAATTACAATCTTATGTAATGTAACCACATACCCATACTTAAGTATATGCTGCTTTCTATACTGTGGTCTATTCGTTAGAAGCAAGTCACAGGTCTTACCCACGGTTAAGGTGAAGAAAGCCCTAAATGGTATGCATGCCAAGAGACTGAATTTGTGAGGACTACCTTAGAGTCTTTCCACCACACAATGATAATTATAAAACCAGATGTCAAAAATTAGTTTAATAAATTATTATGCAATCAAACATTAAGAAATAAAGAGAACTTTAGAAAATACAAGAAGTAATCATGATTTTATGTAAAGTAAAAAAAAATAAAAATGAAGGTATAGATTGATTCCTGCTAAATAATTCTATACTACATGCAAAAAAACATTTTGAAAATGAAAGTGTCAAAATATTGTCAGGTTTTACTTTACAGTAGTTATTTTTTTTATTTGCTTGCTTTGCAATATTTTCTCATTTTCTAA
>NW_012148596.1:2809733-2810809 GCF_000956105.1 Propithecus coquereli
ATCTCAGGGCATCCTCAAAATATTCAATCAGCACACAAAAATATGTCGACATCTTTTCATTCTATTTTTTACTTGTTTATCCACTCATCTATTTATTTATTCATTCATCTTTCAGCATTTATTTATCGATCTAGTAATTTCTGCTAGGTATTGTGAGGGGCTAGAAATACCAAAAGGAACAAAAAGTAAATGCCCTTGGCTTTGTGAATTTTATTTTCCACAATAAGACACTATCTTTATCTCTATCCAGGATTGAAAAGTAGTGGAATGGCATCTCGCTTGGAAGCTACTGTAAATAAGGTATAAGAAAAGGCCTTTCTGGGACAGTGATATACAAGTGAAATCTGAATAAACTGAACAAAGTGATTGAGACACAGTCCCAGCCTATGGTCTGGTGGAGAAGATAGTTGTGTATAATGATAAATTATTCTCACTGGAATAATTACTGCGACAGTATGTTAAATTGAAAGTTTTGACTGGTGTACCAAGATATGATAAATATCAGATATCAAATGAGTTGTGAGATGGATCAAAATGCAATTTTCAAGGAAAATATATTTTAACAAGCTTCATAAGCCCTTAAACCTCTCATGCATTTTCAAAGGTGAGGAAAGTTTTGTTTTTTTTTTTAATATTGAGGGGATGATTTTAGGAAGAGGAATTTCATAGAATATTATGGATATTATACCTAAAAACTTTAGAGAAAGTACCACAAACTGGGCTTTGAAGGATAAGGAATTTTCTTTATTTTTTTGGTTAGGAGGCAGGGTCAGGAGTTGGGTGAACAAAAGAGAAAGGGATGTTTAAGAAGTAACAATTTATATGAAGCCAGCCATAAATAAGAATTCATAATTTTGATAATTTTACAACAATGTAATCAGGTCCTAGGTCCAGAATATCAGAGAATGAGCATTGAAATGGTGTTTGGGGTCATATTCTAAAGTCATCTCTATGAAATTTTATCTATAGGTTCTGGGATGTCATTAATGGTTAATATGGGAATAACAGGAAATCAGGATATTTGTAGCACCTCCCCTTGGGGATGGTACTTAATGTCCAAACTTAAATGTCCCAAA
>NW_012148596.1:2810859-2813094 GCF_000956105.1 Propithecus coquereli
CAAGCAATCAACTAAACAAAGGCATGTTATTTTCTCTAAGTTAGAAGAAAACGGTGGGCAGGTCATGAACTTCTCTTTCTCTTTCCCTCGCTCCCTCTCTCTCTCACTCTGTGTGTGTGTGTTTGTGTGTTTACCTCTGTCTCTCCCCTGCCTTAGCTCATTTGGGCTGCTGTAACAAAATACCATAGACTGGTGGGTTATTAACAACAAAAAAAATTATTTCTCACAGTTCTGGAGGGTGGAAAGTTCAAGATCAAGGCACCATCAGATTTGATGTCTAGTGAGGTCTTGTTTCCTCATTCATAGGTGGTGCCTTCTTGTCGTGCCCTCACATGATGGAAGTGTGAACAAGCTCCCTTTGGCATCTTTTATAAGGGGCTCATCCCATTTATGAAGGCTCCAACCTCATGACTTAATCACCTCCCAGAGGCCCCATCTCCTAATACTACCACCTTAGTTAGACATTAGGTTTTCGACATCTGAATTTTGGTGGGACACGAACGTTCAGATCATAGCACCCTCCCTCCTCCTCCTCTCTCTCTCTCTCTCTCTCTCTCTCTCTCTCACACACACACACACACACACACACACACACACACACAAACATACACATACACACACATCCCTCTGATTTGCTGGTAATTTTCATTCATAGTTTAGTTGATTTCTTTCTTTTACCTTTTCCCTCAGATTGAAGAAATCTCTATTAGTTTCCATTTCATGCTAATAAATATTAGGGATAATGAATGGAGATAATGTGAAATTCCCTTACCTTTTCTGATGAGAGGGAGGAAATCAACAAGCAAGGTAAACATGTCGAAGCTTAACAAGATGCATGCACAGTCCTTATGATGCAAAGGTTCAGTCTGAGAACTCACATTTTATGAGGCTGAACCACGCTTGCAATTTGCCATAGTTCAGGGTACAAAATTTAGGTCTGAAAATGTAAATGATAAATGTTTGGGGTAGGGAAATGTTTGCTGATAGAGATATTTTTTCACTGTAGTTGCATGTAAGGAAGTGAAAATTTTCCACACTGTCTCATTATATAGTGTCACAAGAGAGTGTCAGAAAACTTCAGAAAAGAAAAACACTGTCTGACTTCCCATGTAATACATTAAATTCTCAGCAACAAAATATTATATTAGTCTGTTTGATATGGAACATTAGAATTATTGTTCATTTTTACTAAGTGGCATTTTCCTTATGTCTGATCTGAAATGTATGGCCTTAAATACTATCTGGGGAGAAAGGTGACTTTATGATGTCTATCTTTACTTTATTACCAATTTTGTTTAGTGACCTCCTGATATATTCAACTATTGCAATTCTAATATTTTGCCTAAAATTATGATCAAACTGAGTAAATTAATTACCTTAAAATTGCTCCATTTTTATTTTAACCAGGTAATAGTTTTTGTTCTTATTGGTCTTATTGTTGTAAAGAATAATGTTACAGATGGAAATTAATAGATTTTTTTTTTTAAAGTCTTTGAACACCCTTTGAGTCATTGTATCCATGGAAAAGCAGAGCAAAAATCCTGTGTATGCCAACAGACATGCTAGGGAATTAAGATGACCTCCATTTTACATGTGCGTTTTTAAAGATTACTTAAAGGGATCAGAAACTTACTGAAATTTATTAACTGACTAGTATTTAATGAGCATCTGTGCTTTCCCATACGTTTTGATAGGCTATCACATGACATATTTAATCACCTAAGCAACCCCAAGATATTTTTTTTATCGTTGCTATATAGTGAGTAAATGGGAAGGAGGGGAACATGGCTGCCTAGAGACATTGGTGACCAGATCATTCTAGAAAGAAGGAAAAGTTTCAGATAAAACAAACAAACAAACAAAAAACCCTCAGGTGCTCAGGTGTAGTTTTCAGGGAAAGGTGCCAGAACCTATCGAGAACGATTCCACAGGAGGAAATTGTGGAGCAGAACAAAAAGAAACAAGATATCAGCAGAGATCAACTCTAGAGAAGTGTGGAGCCTGGTGGAAGGGGGTAGGTGGAAGTTCTGTGTCTTCTTCCCTCACACCTCTGATGGTCTGCAGGCTCCTGAGTTTCTGGGGAGGGTTTCTACCCTCAGGAGCCTAAAAGCTGCTTCCACGACTGAACTGGGAGCTTCTTTTTTTTTTTTTTTTAATTTCAGCATATTATGGGGGTACAGATGTTTAGGTTACGTATGTTGCTCTTGCCCCCCCCTCCCAAGTCTGAGTTTCAAG
>NW_012148596.1:2813144-2813820 GCF_000956105.1 Propithecus coquereli
TTTGCTTGCTTTGCAATATTTTCTCATTTTCTAATATATGACATGTGAATTATATATAATTATATTTATACAATTTCAAAAATTATATTTCACAAATAAAATATTTCACAAATAAAAAAATGGTCAGACTAGCTTTTTCTAGAACTTGTTTTTTTTTTCCCCTTACCTCTCTGGATGGCAGAGGATTGACTGAGATCCTGAAACCTAGGAATCAGCAAGCTTTTCATTTGTGCTTGTCAAATGTCAAGAATAGCTGAGTGCTTACAAGAAACTCAGTGACCCCTGACAGCTCTCTGCCATTACAGCGAAATCTCAGGATTGAAAGAAAACTCTCTGGGACAGGCATCTGACATCCATAGCAATTAAAATCATTGAATGCAAAACTGAAACATCTTTATGTGAAAAACTCCATCCAGGCCCAAGAAAACTACTGCGCTTGTGAGGGTACATAATGTGGATGCTCTTGAAACATCCTTCTTTGAATGCTTCCCTGTGTAACATGTTTCTAAAAGACACACATATATTCATTAGATATAATCTTAGTTACTGGTTTTAAATGAAATAAAAATATGTGGAACATTATAGTTATATACGTGTGTGTGTGTGTGTGTGTGTGTGTAATGGTTCGAGCTAAGTAGAGGGAAAGGGTTTTGATAATTCTCAAAAAGATGCTGGC
>NW_012148596.1:2817573-2824369 GCF_000956105.1 Propithecus coquereli
AGGGGAGCGGGGGCAAGGGCATCATACGTAACCTAAACATCTGTACCCACATAATATGCTGAAATAAAAAAAAAAAGAAAATGGGAAAAAATAAAATAAAATAAAAAGATACGATATAGACTACATTTAAGTTTTACCTCATCTCCTTTTTTTCTTTATCAAATATTTAAAATGCATATCTAACTGTACATCTAAAACTCTGCTTTGAATGAGATAACTAGTTTGACTAAAAAGAGTTAACATAAATGCTATTCAATTCAAACAAAAACAGTTTGAGTATACCTGTTTCACACTATGAAATGTCTACTTGTAATTTTATTTAGGCCTTTGATTTATGGAACATCACTCTCAAATCCAATTAATACCTTTGGGGACACTAGGATCTTAGAACCTCCTGCCGAGACTCATTAGACTATATAAACTTCCATCCAGCAACAAGATTCTGTAGCACACACAAAAAAAGTGCAAAATAAAATAACTACAGACAGAAATGATTCTAAACAGCTGTAAAATGTCAGAGACAATGCCAAATATGATAAATTCCTAGGATCTTGCTCTTGTTATATTGATCCAAGTGAAAAACTGCCTTTTTTTAGGGAGACTAATGCAATTGTATATGCTGTAAAGAAGTAAGGATCCATTGCAAATCACCAGGAAATTATTAAAAAACTGTAGCGAAGTAATCCTTGATAAATTGTAAGGAGTATTCTATCTTAAGGGAGTTAGCTTATGAATTTGGTTTTAGTGCTAGAGCTGATAAATGTTAATTTCATTATGAAAGGTTATAATTTACTTTCTCTCTAGGAAACAAAACTCTGTCTTGGGTTATATTTGCATGTATTTTTAATAGCCTTATTCCATTTTTGATATGTAAAAATACTTATATTGCTGGGAGGTCTAATATTTTTGTACTCTTGGCAGTGTAAGGAGTAACTGGCTTAGCTATGACTGTAAAGTCATATTTTATTAACGTTTGCATGTAGGAATGCAGGAAACCAAGTAGTGGCCCCTGAATCAATTATGGTGATCAGATGGTGAAACTGTAATTGAAGTTTCATATCAATATTGACTTTTTTTCCCCAAAAAGTACTAATTTAAAGAAGTAGTTTGTACTTTCTATTGGGAAAGAATTTTTACATTTACAAAATTTGAAAATTGAAACCATCTTAAACTTTCATTTTGATCATATTGTCATCTCTGGGCCGGAGTAAGTACTCCCCACAATTTAGGCCTCTTTTCTGAGTTTAGTCTCCTCTTCTCAATTACTATTACTCCTGCCCTAGTTCAGACCTCATTACCTCTTGTCTCATCTATTGCAATGTTGCTTGTTAATTCCTCTCCCAGTTCCCAATCTCCCCCTCCCCAAAGCCTCTTCCGTGTCTGTATTGTTCAGCTATTGTCACAATAGGGCTATGTAACAAATCACTCAAAACACAGTGGCTGAAACTACAATCATTTATTTTCACTGATCTGCAGGTCTCCTGAGGCTGCGCATACGGCCTTCTCTATGAAACATTTCTCCTCGTCCCCCGCCCCTTGACAATGACCAAATTTCCTCAAATGCTCACCTATATTCTGTGCACATTTTTTCACAGTATATATTTATTAAAAAATATTTATTGACTGCCTATTGGAATAGGGATATGGAATAAATTGCTAAACAGAATAAAGATTTTTTTTAGTTTTATTTACTGAACATCCTGTCTTTCTACTGCTATCACATTTAAAACTCCTTAAGATTAATTACTTATGTCTATATCTACAGGGCTTAGTAGAGTGCTTGGCATATATTTGGTGCTCAGTGATTATATAAATGAATGAATAGATGAATAGATAAGTTAAGGTGCTATGGCATCTTAAACCAATTTTTGTGGCTGAGTCCCCTTGGGTAGTGTCTCCATGACCTTCATATGCCATGATATACTAGCATATTTGACACAGGAGTGAATCATTTCTCAACCCTTTAGGCTATATGGAAAGATTATTTTCAATAATAATCATGCTAGAAAAAAGTAAAATTAATTAGTAAAAGATATAGGGAATAAAAGGAAAATTACTAATAAATTAAGACAAATATATTGCTTTTTTCAAAAGTAAGGAAATATTTATTGATTCGTTCCAATAATGAATATAACAATATAGTTTCTAATTTTTTAATTTGTTCTTTAGTTTTCAAACAAGCAGCTAATAATTTTCTTAAAGAATTACTTTCTGTGTAAGACACATTATTTAAATTCAGTGAAACATTTCATATATACGTCAAAATTTTCACTTAGCAAAGACAGTATGCCCACAGTTTGCAGGTAACATTATTGTAAATTTTAAACATAGATATAAGTTCCACATTGATTTTATTATGTTTTTTAAATTCTTTATAGGCCATGTACTTATTGCCTACCTCTGGAGCAAAGTATTCCCACCACCCCTGCTCTGTCGCTATGTCACTGTGCTTATATAATCATGGAAATATAAATGAACATATACTCATATATATATATATACATGTGTGTTTATGTGTGTGTGTGTGTGTGTGTGTGTGTGTGTGTGTGTGTGTTCTACTATAGTCAGGGCATGAAGAAATGATAAATCCTTCTAGAACAATGGGACAAAATTATCCTCCAAGAAGAAAACAAATTTAAAAAAACCCCACAAAATAGAAAAAAAAAATTAAAAAATGGCCCTATAGTGTGGTAGTATATTTCAAAGCATGAACTGTAACACTCTCATGAGCCTCTTCTTTTTTGAATTTAAAAATATGTAATTGATAGATACAACTTATATGAATTCAAAATGTACAATATGGTAAAATGATATATGTATGTATTGTAATAATCATAATCAATGTAGAATTAACACATCCATCACCGCTCATGCCGTACTGTGTGAGGTTCTTTGAGGGAAGAAGAGGAAGCTGAAAAATAATTTTTATCATTTATTAAATGTGGTCAAAATATATTAATAATATTAGAGTAGAAAGGAATGTATCTCCCTGACTTATTGAGCATATCCATTTTAAGACTTGCAATTGACTTTTGAGCTGGTAGTTGGACTGCCATACCAAAAGAGAGTGAACTAATTAAATGAACAATGTCAGTTACTATTTATTAATACATTTATTTATGCAATGTTTTTCTGTGAGGCACTGTCCTCAGCCCTTGAGACCTTGAGAAACAGAGATGAATATGACATAGTCCCTGCCAGCAAGAGAATAGTGACAGAAGACTTGTCCCATATCACTTTCCTTCACAGGATGATAAGTTCTCTATAAAATGTCACTTCTCTAATCGAATGCAGGGACTATGCTTGTTCATTGAACAGGGAGAACTCACACAGTTCAAACTGGAGTAGTTTTCTGAGAATAGAGATGTCTGAATCAAGAAAACCGGATAAAATATGCATGTGTGTGGGACCTGCGGTGGATGGGAGGAATGAACCAGGAGCATGAATTTCAGGCAAGAAACAGCATTTGAAAAACCAGCAAGATGAAAGACACCATAGTTTGCTCTGAACAAGCCCTTCACTGAGGCTGTGTAGTGATCTGAGGATAGGGAAGCCAGACCTGGGCTGGCGGGTGGGAATCTGATTATGCAGGAATGTATGTAGCATAGCAAGACACGTGGATTTTCCCCTCAGGCTGTTGGAATGCAATGAGTGCTTTTGGCCAGAAATGATATGATGAGATTTTGTGTTCCCTACCTAGGTGCATCTCTAAATGTAAATCACTTGGCACTCTGGTTTATAAATGAGTAAACGTTGACAAAGCACTGCACGAATCACTCATTCAGAGCCTGGTTCATCTCTGGATTTGCAGGGGGAAAAAGTCATGTTTCTGATTGCCCTCCCTGAGGCTGCACCTCTCTTTGACATCTCTGCAGCTGTAAATTTGCATGTTTCAGAATCATTCAGTCATGGCAAGCATTTCTACATAGAAACCATTGAGGTCTGGTGATTCACTAGAATGATTTGTGAGAGGGTTTAACATTAAATTTATTTGTACAATGTCTTGATGACCTTAATTAATTTTTTCTCATAAATAGTTGGTGATCACATCTGTGTAATAAGTTTTCAGAGCAACATTTTTGTCAAAAAAAAAAATACTTGAAAAGTTCATTGTCAAATTGGTCAATCCTATGGAGATCTTACCATAGGGTTGATTAGCAGAGGTTCACAGAGATCACGTTTGTTTACAAAAATACATGAACAAACAAAAGAGTTGCAAAGGTTTCTCTTTTTCATATATGAGAAATAAATTCTTCATTCTTCACATTTTACTATCAAGCGAAAGACTCTTGTATCCAGCATTCTCAGGAATCAGCCCTCTTTCAGCTGTTGGCAATATGGTTTGTCTAGGTCCTACAGCTCCTTGCAATATAATTTCTTTCTCTTTCGTCAGGTTTAGCAGAAGCCTGGTCAGGTTATGTTGTGACTTGATCATTGTTATTAGTCTGGTAGCCAGAAAAGAAGATCATGATGGGGTCACAGGTTGTCTGGCATCTTTGTGGCCTCTACATCACGTTTATGAATTGGATGAGTGTTGGCCTCCTAATTGGATGGTGTGGGCCACTTTTCCAGGCCAAGAGGATTTGGAGGGATCTGAGTTTTCAACGTTTTCAAGTTTATCAATCCAAATTTCCTAATTTAAGTTCTCAGATCCATTCCTTCTCAACTGGGGCCCTAAACTTGGCATCACATACTTGCCATGACTAAAAATGAAAACTTCTATGGAGCTCTGCTATTTGTATAATTAAGGTTTGTAACTCATCATTAGCTTTTCTTTCTCTCTGATATCAAATATTGCTCTGTGTATCTTCTGCTAAGGAGGTGCTCTGACTTTCACACTTTTCCTTCAGCTATTGAATAAGCATTCTTATTTTGCCTTATTTGTTTATTTTTATGTGCTTTAATGGAACTGAGTACAGTTCTATCTGATCCAGGATCAGATTCCATTTTCCTTGTGATTAGTATTTTTCTCTAATCTCTCAAATGTCTGAGATATTACACTGGCCAACACATTTCCTTCCACCTACATCTTGGTCCAGTTCATCACCGGTAAAACTTTCACAATTGCAGTGCTACAGCATGCCAGGGACTAGTAACGTTTCTCCTACCAGCAGTTAAGAAATTGTCATTGCCAGCTGGCTGGTGGGTGGTCCCACTCTAAAATGCCATTTTAGATTCTGCTTCCTCTGATAAGTTCCAGAACTACTGCCATAGTCTGGGTTTCCTGGAAAAGAGACTCAGGTTGAAATTTGTATAATGGAGATTTGTTCATTGTGAAGGAGTAAAGAAGTAGGTTTAATCAGAGAGATTTTTGAACTGTGATGCATTTGCAGCACAGACTGTAGCTGAGCCCAGAGGAGCCCTGGAGCTGTGAGTGACCTTCAAAGTTGTCCCATGTTAAGCAAGAGGCTGTTCCTTTATACTCCTATCCTCCTCTATCATTAACTAGTCAGTGGCTTTAGTATGTCCCTGGGAAAGGAACTTGATCTTGGTCGAGGTGGTGTCTTAGGAAGAGGACAATGCTCAGAGAGAGTTTCAGCTGAGAGCTGTCAGCTAGTCAACATTCCCAGAAGTTGGGAGAATGTGTGTCTCAGCTTTGAAATGGGGATTTAGGCGGTTCACCATAGTATTCTCTCACTTAAACGTTTTAACAAATTAACCCGCTTTGGTAAGTCTTTCAGGAGAGGAGGGGGGAAATTATGTCTGTGAAAACCTGGTAACAAGTACTATGTAGTCAATTATTTTGAATGAATTCAGGGTTTCTTTCTGAGGACTTTTGAAAGAGAATATACAGTCACAAACTAGGAGAAAAATTAATTCATGAAGGGAGACACACATACACACACAATTGCATACACAAATATGTGTGTGTAATTTCCATCTTTTTAATATCATTGACTTTTTCAGAGAATTGTTTTTCTCAATTGCAACATTCTATAAGTGAATTTTCTGTCATCATTAAAGTGTTTGCAAAGCTATTGATTTTATCAACAATTGGCTTTCAACAGTGTATACTTATGTCTTTAAAATTCCACTGACTTTTTCTTAAAGTCTTCCAAAATGTTTGCTTTCTGCATGAATTAAATACAACTTTAAAATTATTACCATTCCCAAGATCCAATAGAATTCTGTGATTTCTACATCTATTTTCTGAGTCTATCTTTAATCAGCATTGAACCATTTTATCACATCACCATCACGTGAAGTAAAACAGTTTCTTCTCCACAGTCCCCCAGTCAGAGATCTGGAGCGGGACGGCCTCACATTTCCCTTAGCCTGATGTGACTCCCTGCTTCTCCTGCCTCTAGGCCCCTGACCTCCCGTGGCTCCTGCTCATAAGGAACCCAGATGATCTCAGCACAGAGGTCCCTCTCCTCTCTTTTCTTAGATCTTTTACTTTAGAAAACTTATAAATTCTTTCTCTGCCCCTTTGAGATATAAATCTTTTAAAAGCTTCTTGCCAGTGTTACAACCTAAGGCTATCTTATTCAGGGACCTTTGAAATATAATCATCACAGAAGTTAGAACCCACATCTCCCCTGTCTCTGTGGGAGCGTAGGGGCCTACTTCCTCTGGTGGGCACCTTGCTCCAAGTTGTAAAACAACCCCTTGCCATGAAGATAAGAAAAAAGTTTACTTTTCATTTTAGGAAGGCCAGTTAGCAAACACAGATGCCTCTGTATGACCTGCCCCACGAGCTCTAAAAACTACTCCTTACTTTTCGCTCAGGAGAGTTGAGCTCACACTGAGTTCTGGTCTCTCTCCTCTAGTACTGTGGCCTTGAATAAAGTCTTGT
>NW_012148596.1:2826439-2828449 GCF_000956105.1 Propithecus coquereli
TATATTATTCTAGATGCATATTCACTGCTTACTGAACATTTCTATTTGAATATCTAAAAGACTTTTCAAAACAACCATATTCAAAATCAAACTCTTGATTCTTTCACTCACCACAAAGCTGGTTTTCTCAAATTTTTCTCCATCTCAGGAAATACCAGTTTCACTCCCCCATTGCTCAAGACAAACCTCTGTGGGCGCCGTCTAGAATCTGATCATTCATCACCATCATTGCTACTGCTGCCTATGCCTTTAGCCTGACCAGTTTGTGTCAATATCCTTCTTAATAGTCTTTCCTTGAATGTAGATGAGAAAGAAAAGGACAATTACTTATTGACAGAAAGCAACTACAGAGCATTCTTCTTCTTTCTCTGCTCTTAGACATGCTACCTATGGTCAGAGGTTAACCAACTTGTTCATCACACAGATAAAGGTAATTTAGGACCTAAGAGACTGTGATTTTGGACAAATTTTCTCATAATGTTGGCAGCAAGGGACAATTACAATTTATGATATCTTCTGTCTAAATTCGACTTGATTTTGGATGACCATAATCTCTTAAACCTTGAATAGAATGGTGACATCTAGATATTAATGGTAAATTTTTATGGGAAGATAAAGTTGAATGAATCGTGTAATTCTAGGCCAATGATCATAGATTAAAAACACAGATTTTAAATCTGACAGTTCTTAGTTCTTTTGTTTATAAGCGTAGTCCTTAGTAAAATTTACTCATTTAAAAGGCATATTCCTTTTCTGCAGAAACTATATCCTACATCCTAATGTGTTTTGTGAATGAAATAGAAACTGTACTTAAACTGCAGCATGCAGTGTCTTGCAAAGTGATTGCTCAATCTATGGAAATTAATAATATTGTTGGCATTTGGAGGTAAATAAAACTAAAACTGTCCTTGAAAAAAATATTGCAAAGGTACTTTGCTATTTATCAAAAAATTATAATGCATTCAATAGGGATCTTGTCCTTTTCTCTATATTTTTTCTTTTCTGTCTATATTCTACAATTTAGTTCTTGGTTCTACCTACCTTATTCAGAAGCCTTCTTATTCAAAGGTGGACCTCAGCACCCAGCCCAGTGCCTAATACTTAGTAGGTGACCAAGAAATGTTTTTTAAATAGAAAGTGTCAAGCTATACACCCTATACTCCTTTTGAAAGTTTTTCTCATAGTACCATTCCACTGGATTTAAGTCCTATTAACCCTACCTTCATATTGTCTCTTATATACATCTCCTTAGTTCCATTCTTACTTGCATTCATGCTTTATTTCTGTTTTATTACCTCAGTATCTCTTGATGGTAAACAATGGTGGAACGAAGAGTGGTTGATTGCCTAGGCTCTGATACCAAAGGGTCTTCAAGTGAAGGTCCTACCAATTTCAAGTCAGAGGATTGACTTAACTATTCTGTGCCACAGTTCACTCATTGATAAGTGAAGATGATCATTACTCCTTTATAATGAGCGTGTTTTGAGGAGTGAATGCATGACTTAATTTTCATATGCATGCAACCTTACATAATACTAGCACTCAATGAATTACAGTTATTATAGCTATTTAATTGCACCATTGTAATATTTGATCTCCCTAAGTCTTAGTCCGGCTGAAATATTCAATCCCATTACAAATTCCTTCATTTTATTTCCTTTAGGAACATGTTTACTTTTTACTATTCAGATACTATAATGGGAACTGTTTCTACAGAATTGAATGGTTCATGATTCCTGTCACTCAAAGTCATCAGAGTGTTGGGCAGAGGAAAATTTGTTGGACAGAAGCAGACAAATCAATATCATAACCACTCCTTAAATACAAAAATATAAACAAACACAATCAGAAAACTTAAATGACAATCCTGCAAACTAATTGTGAAACTAGTACACCAATATATGTAATAGCAGTTTAATTTTCTTAAGGAGTAGAATTATATTTGTCATGCTTTTTAAAGTTTATATATTCCAACTTTTTTATAATGGGCTCAATTTAATTTATCATCAT
>NW_012148596.1:2831807-2834640 GCF_000956105.1 Propithecus coquereli
TAGTTTAGTGCAAGTATTCACATACTAAATCCCAAAGAAAATTTCCTTGTGTGGTCTTACACAACAGAAGACTTAAGATTAAGAAAGTTAAAAAATCAATG
The DNA here is from genome assembly GCF_000956105.1 of Propithecus coquereli. NCBI lineage: Eukaryota > Metazoa > Chordata > Mammalia > Primates > Indriidae > Propithecus > Propithecus coquereli. The sequence goes on from NW_012148596.1 coordinate 2,831,909, forward strand.
AGATTCACTTTATCCCCTAAGGGTATAGTACCTTTGTGTTAGTGATGGCATGAATAGGACACAGAAAATTAACCTTATATATAATCTCACTTTGTAAAGCATTTCTGTAGAGCGCTGGCCTTAAAGAGACAAATTTTTGACAAATAAGTTAGTTGGAGAGTACGATGATGCTGTACACTAGATCAATGCTGGTCTTCAGGTAAAATCAAAACCACATGGGAGGAAATAAAGAAAAATTGGAAGGGTAAAGTGCAGGTTAGTGAGATAGAATTTGTCCGTAAAAGAGAAAAAAAAGCATCATGTTTCTTCTAAATGGTCTCTTTCATACCTGTATCCTAAACCACCACTTCCATGGTAATGATCCCATACCTCCAGTCCAGTTCTCTCTGGAGCTCTTTACGCAGGCTTGGAGTTACTTGCTGGACATCTACAACATGGAGCCACAGGCACTTCATTTATTTCCAAAATTGACATCATCATCTCACTCTCATAAACCTATTCTCTACCCTCAACTAAATCGTAAATTTTACCAATTATTTGTTCAACAAGTATTTATCAATCAACTAAATTATGCTAGGCACTCTGATGAGCTTACAGACAGTAGGATAGTAAGATAAGTGAATTCCCAAGTACAGCATATAAAATAAGGAATTACAGAAGTTAGAAGTCAGGAAGTCATTTTATTGGCCTCATTCCCATCATCCTTAGCATCAAATTAGGCAATCGGTTCTATTAATATTTATTAATTGAAGGAAAAAAACACTTCTCATACTATACATATCTATCTTCTTGTCCATTTACCATTAGTTCTTTTAGGTTGCCATTTTAGGTTATCACAACAATCTCCACACGGATCACCCTGTTTTTATTGTTAAAACGTCCAAATACATCTGTCTTCCTATTGTTGAAGCAATCTTTCCATCTTAAAAACAGGATCAAGTCTTAAATTCATTGGTTTGATGAAAAAAGACCCTGCCTACCACATTAGTACCAACTGCAAATCTATATTTTACAGCAGTATCAAGCTACTTGTTCAAAAACACAGTAGTGTTTATTTCTCACACATCTTGAATTTTGCATATGTCTTTGCCTCTGCTCAGAATTCCATCTTCAGGTCTGAACAACTGGGAAAAAAAATGTCTTAAACTTTCAAGGCTCTGATCAAAAGTCTTTGGATTTTGAAGCCTGCCTATATTCTACCAATTCTTTTACTGTTTTCTCTACTTCCTTTACTACCTTATTTATGTTTCTTAAGAAACAAAAAATTGTTCATTGTTTTTTCTACTAAGTAGCCTATATCATGATTCATTTATTTATTTTCTTATCTATACTTACTTCTGCATTTGTCCAAAATGTATTTGGGATAACCAACTCTCCCCTTCTTGAGGTAAAAAATTATACAGTCATTTTTGTACCTCAAGTTTCTGGCACAGTGCTCAATATAAGTAAGGTGCAAATAAAACACGTTTGAAGTGAAATAGAAAAGGACGGAAAAACAAACACAAAAGAAAAGATAAAATCCTCATAATAATAACCCAAGAGATAACAACTACTCTGTGCTTATTACATAACTTTGCTCAGTAGCAACTGAGATCATAGGGCTAGTAATTATTGGAGTGAGGATTTGACGATGAGCAGCCTAAGCTGAGAAAGATATAAGCACAGAAATGAACATACATACCTCTGTGTATGTGCATGTGTGTGTGTGTGTGTGTGTGTCTGTATGTGTACCAGATAAAGCTAAAGTGGCCTTGACTTGGTTTGTTTTGTTTCATCATTAATCTTATTTCCTTGGAAATAATAATTTGTATACATTACTAATTAAACCTCAGTGTTCATTCTTGATGGAAAAAATCATTCAAGAGAATCACCATGTGCTGTGATCTATAATTTTTCCAGGCCCCTCCCAGATGCCTTGCATTTATAATTTAAATTCATCTTCCTAATGAATCTGTGAGGGAGGAATCACAACTCCCATCTCACAGATGGAAGCAGGCTAAGGCCAGGATAAGGATACCTAGTGAGTATTGTCAGCTGTTTATTAGTTCAAAAAACACATATTGGTCTGAGGCCTTGGGGCATAAGAAAAAGTAGTCACTCTTAAGTGAATTAAATCACCTAGGTAACGGAGGAGAAACCGTTTCAAGACATTTTCAGAGGGGAAGTGCTATAGAATCATCCAACAACCTTTAGCATGAGTTCATTTTCTTCCCCAGTGAAAAGAATCAGAATTTAACAAATTAAGCATTCTGATTGGTCACATATTTCTGGATGATTTAAGAGTGTCTTTTAAGGAATAATATGGCATATATCTGAATCTAATAATAAACACGTTTTATCTTGATTACTAACTGGTTCTACCAAGAAGGAATAAAAATGACTATAATAAGTTGACTGCCCAACACAGAAATAAATCCTAGGCCTAGACATCATGCAGAACCAACAAGTAAAGCATGATTTTTTATATCCCCAAAATATCAGAATGCAAAAAAAGAACATTTTCTCTCTCCTAGCAAGAAATGTGATGAGGTCTGCTACCACTGGGCTTTAGAAACTGGCCTTCTAGTCAATGAATATTTACTGATTACTACTTTGTGCCAAACTCTGAACAAAAATCAGGGCACACAGAGACAAATAAGTAAGACTGCTTCCCTCTGAGAGGCTCACAGTTTAGTGAAGAAGAAAGGAAATTAGGTAAGGAAATAAATTGCAGCATTAGGTACTGTCATGGA
>NW_012148596.1:2835973-2839731 GCF_000956105.1 Propithecus coquereli
AACTAGAATTTATCAGGCTGAGGGGCAGTGCTCACATCGCCTGTATATTCTTTCTTCTAAAAGTGATCAAACTACTAGATTGTATATGCCTATAGGCCCTGGAAGAAAAGTGTCAGGTAGGACAGTTAACAAACTCCACAAGGAAGGGCCTCCTGAGGGGTTCCTGTTTAAGACTTCACTCTGTCACTCCGACCCTCGTACTGAGAGAATGGATGGGGGTTGGGTGGCAGAGTCAATATTGGCTTTAAATTCTTTCTCTTTCAGTTCTAAAAATGTTGAAATAACCAAGGTTTATTGTTCTATATGCATTGTAGGGATAATAAAAGAGAGTTAGAACTGATAAAAGAAAATTGTCTATTACTATGCCTGGCATTTATTGGGTGGTTAATGATGGTCTATATACATGCATAGATATAAACACAGATTATCAAGCTCGCCAGCACGTAAAACATGCTTTACTTCATTGTTGGTTAAAAATAGGAGTGTGGGTGTAGAGCTTGTCTCTTCCATTGCCTGTGTGATCTTGGACCAATTATTTATCCACTCTTATTATGAAATGAGGAAATTAAGATCACTTTCCACTGTCAACAACAAATGAGAATATTTGTAATGGTTTGCAATAGTGCCTGGAGCCCAGAAAGTGAGATGTGTGATCTCGATCACCTACAATACAACTATTTTTAAAATGTCATATGTTAGAATTGTGAGTTCCCACCCCTTGGTTTGTGTGTTCCACCTATTCCTCTCCCAAACATTTCTGAAAATCCCCAGATGTCCTGGGTAAAATTAAGTTACGGTGCCTTTAGAGATCTATGGGGCCAGAAGAGAGGAGAAGGTGTGGTAAAGTGTATCTCATGGACAGTCAACACTGGGCAGGCAGGTGGATCACAGTCTCTCGGCTTCGCCACCACTTGCTGGGAGAGCCAGGTTCACCACCTTTCTTACCAAGCTGCTTTGGTTCATTTTCTTTAGACTCTGCTCATCTCTGGGTCTTTTATGGCCCCTGTCTATGCCACTCCTGAACCCCTGATTTAATTTACCACCTCTTCTAGGGTAGAATGCTCGAACTCTCTATGGAGAAGGACTAGCTCATGTGTGTTTATTTTCCATCTCATAGCTACAATAATTTCCTCTATTGTCTCATAGTTATAGAGGCTAAAAGTATGAAATCTGAGTGTTGTCAGGGCCATGTTCCCTCTGAAACAGAGTGGGAAATTCTTCCTTGCGTTTCTAGCTTCTAGTGGCCTATAAGCAGTCTTGGTGTTCTTTGGTTTGGAGCTGCAGCACTTTGATCTCTGCCTCTGTCATCATGGGATATTCTGTCTGTGTGTCTTTCTCAGCACATGGCATTCTCCTCTGTATATGGCTGTGTTCAATTTTCCCTGTTCTTATAATGATATCGGTTATATGGATCTCATCTTAATTTCACTACAACTGTAAAGACCCTATTTCTACATAAGATTACATTCTAAGGTACTGGGGTTGGGACTTTATATCTTTTTAGGGGGCACAATTCAACTCATAAGTAGCAAACACATCATTTTTTCCTGTACCCTATCCAAGGAGACAAGGCCAGTGACCTGGTGCTTGAACTCCACACCAAAGCAACTGATTATCAAAATCCTAAACATTGTCTATTTCTACCTTATCTCATCACTGTTCACTAACAGTTTGTGGACTGAAACCTCAACCACACAAGAAGAAGCTCTGTTTTGTAGAAAAAAATGATAAGGCCATGAATGCTAGTTGGTAAATTCTGCATTGAAGCAATGAAGTTGGACACTCTTAAGGGCTGCACCCATTCAAGGTACACCAGCAGGACTGTGGGCTCAGACAGGTCCTCACACCTTACTGTTCCCTCTCTGAATTGCTCTTCCACTTATTTTCATCCAAGTATCTCTTGTTCAAATTACATTTCCCCTAATGCCCCACCTAGTCTAATCTAGATGTGTTTCCTCCGTATTCCCAGAGCAGCCTAGCATGTTTCTATGCTAGCACAATAATTATTGGTCGAAGTTTTCCTTTCCCCTTAACACGGTGAATTAGTGCCCTTGAAGAGAAGATTCATCTCTCATTCTACCTGGTCTCCCCAGGCTCCCTTTAGTGCCTGGTGCTTGTTGTGTGTACTTGTTTACATTAATTCATGGATAAATAAATGAATGCATTGCCTTTCCTGGGAAAAGCACTGCTCATTACACTGGAGTCTTTTTTTTTTCACCAGATGTTGAAGCCACCAGGGACAACACCAAATTTAAGAGTCTTTTTTAGACTCTTGGTAGATATAAGTCTTCCACCAAAACACTAATGACCACTGAAGACCTTTCAAATTATGTTTAAATAAATCATATTTCTCAAGACTGATTATGTTGCTGCATTGGTGTCCGTAATTATATTTGAGAGATATGCTATGCCTAACTGTTAATGTCCAATTACATATTGTGCTAATGACCACTTATTTCATGTATTTTATTTATTTGGTGTCGGTAATTATATTTGAGAGATATGCTATGCCTAACTGTTAATGTCCAATTACATATTGTGCTAATGACCACTTATTTCATGTATTTTATTTATTTAATAGTATTTAAACATTCACCATACCATAAAAGTAATGATTTCTAACTTTGTTCTCATTTTGGAGGGTATATATTGTTGAAGTTTTTCATTTTTAGTGCACTGACCAGTGATAAATTTACCTTTATTGTAGGAAGTAAATTTAAAATTTCATTGAAATTCTGAAGTAGTTTTCAGATATGATAATTTCTCACATCAGTGATTCTTAACCCCTAAGTCCCTGGAGAATTGTCAATAAGGGAAAGAACTTGAAATCATGGTGGCTTGAAAATAGTTGGCATTCAATTAGTATTTGCAGAGTTGTACTGAACTGAATGTAATAGACTTGCCTATACTCTCATTATGCTTTCTTTTTTCCAAAATCAATTTTCCATCATTTTTTATGAAGAAGTTCTTTTCAGGAAGTTGCATTTTAAATTTGTACATTGCCAAAATTTTTATGTTCATAGTTTTTAAGAGGCAATCATGAGCCATTAAGAGATGAAAGAATGTACAATTAATCAAGTCAGAGATTGGCTGATTTATCATAGTCAGTTTCAGGTTTACATTTATCAAGTTTCCTTTTCAAAGGTCACTGGAAAAGGTGGGTATGCTCTCTTTTCCATGACCATATGGTTGTAAAAGGCATACAAAAACTTTTGCCTAAGGATCAGGGAGAATTCTACTTATTGGTTTCATCCCAGCAGGACATGTGATGGGCATGCATGTCAGCACATATTTTTCAGTTTTAGCTGTCCTCTGGACAGAACATAGGGATTCAAGAAAATGGGGTTTAATTTCAGGGGAAGTAAAATTATGTCTTTTTATTAAAAACACTTGCTATTTCTGGTAATGTTTTGCTTTTCAGGGACTTCTTGCTTTACTACTCTCAATTTTATACAATAACCATGTCAAAGAAAATCATTAGAAATTTACAGTAATTTTAGCTTAATTTTGCATACTAATTCCATTCATGAATTATTTTGGAATTTTCTTTAATTGATGAATACAAGTTTGCAAATCACGAGATAAAGTATTTGTGGCTTTTTTTCTGATTTTTTCGTGAATTCTTCACATATATACTCTTCTCTTTTTTCTCATTTATCTGCAAGTTCGAAGACCAAGCTCCTTGCTCCCAATAGTATATGTAGTGCCAGTAGAATAAGACTCTGCTGAGTAGTAGGGGATCGTTTTGCAATCCACTT
>NW_012148596.1:2839781-2841486 GCF_000956105.1 Propithecus coquereli
AGGGAAAGAACTTGAAATCATGGTGGCTTGAAAATAGTTGGCATTCAATTAGTATTTGCAGAGTTGTACTGAACTGAATGTAATAGACTTGCCTATACTCTCATTATGCTTTCTTTTTTCCAAAATCAATTTTCCATCATTTTTTATGAAGAAGTTCTTTTCAGGAAGTTGCATTTTAAATTTGTACATTGCCAAAATTTTTATGTTCATAGTTTTTAAGAGGCAATCATGAGCCATTAAGAGATGAAAGAATGTACAATTAATCAAGTCAGAGATTGGCTGATTTATCATAGTCAGTTTCAGGTTTACATTTATCAAGTTTCCTTTTCAAAGGTCACTGGAAAAGGTGGGTATGCTCTCTTTTCCATGACCATATGGTTGTAAAAGGCATACAAAAACTTTTGCCTAAGGATCAGGGAGAATTCTACTTATTGGTTTCATCCCAGCAGGACATGTGATGGGCATGCATGTCAGCACATATTTTTCAGTTTTAGCTGTCCTCTGGACAGAACATAGGGATTCAAGAAAATGGGGTTTAATTTCAGGGGAAGTAAAATTATGTCTTTTTATTAAAAACACTTGCTATTTCTGGTAATGTTTTGCTTTTCAGGGACTTCTTGCTTTACTACTCTCAATTTTATACAATAACCATGTCAAAGAAAATCATTAGAAATTTACAGTAATTTTAGCTTAATTTTGCATACTAATTCCATTCATGAATTATTTTGGAATTTTCTTTAATTGATGAATACAAGTTTGCAAATCACGAGATAAAGTATTTGTGGCTTTTTTTCTGATTTTTTCGTGAATTCTTCACATATATACTCTTCTCTTTTTTCTCATTTATCTGCAAGTTCGAAGACCAAGCTCCTCGCTCCCAATAGTGTATGTAGTGCCAGTAGAATAAGACTCTGCTGAGTAGCAGGGGATCGTTTTGCAATCCACTTAACTCGGGGTTAAGAGGATTTCAAGAAAGCAATCATAAGAAAAGAAGAGAAGAGAAATGATGCAGTTCTGTTAAAACTCTCTTTTTATCTCCACTTTTGAAATGCTCCTCAAGGTGCTAATCATCTCTCATTTCCAATATTGTATCCCTCGCTTTGCTTGCCTGCCTTCCTGCCAATTCTCTCTCTCCTGTCACATGAAAATTGCCATGTGAAAATCAACTTTTATTGCCATCAATTCACAATGTGTATGTGTGTTATATGTGTGTGTGTTTGTCTGTGACTTTTAGATTCATTCTAGCTTTTGTGTAAGGGAGTGCTATTCCTATGTAGTTATTTGTCCTCACCCATTCTCTTTGTGTCTCTGCTTCTACTGGCATAGATAGAGAAGGGCATTATAATGAAAGCTTTAGTTTTAACAAGTTCTGGCTGACCCATATAGCTGCACAGGTGGTGGCTCCCATAAGACAGCTTGGTCATGCAGGCAAATGAGGCTTAAATCCAACATATATTTCTTTTGTCAAACTTTACACCTGGAATTGCTTGGCAGGAGTGTGTGTGCATGCATGTGTGTGTGTTTATATGTGTGTGTGTGTGCATGTGTCTGAAACTGTCCACCAGAATAGGCACCTTTCTGTTATAATTCGTGCAAAGGCACAATATAAACTAGCAGTGCCCCTTAGTGAGGGCCTAAAATGAAATTCTAGATAAAGCAAGTTAAATTCTTTCAAAGTCTTCTAATTCTATTTGCACAATGACTC
>NW_012148596.1:2843236-2844040 GCF_000956105.1 Propithecus coquereli
TGGCTATCCAATTTTCCTTGCACCATTTATTAAATAGGGTTTCTTTTTCACAATGTGCATTGTTGTCTGATTTGTCAAAGATTAATTGGCTGTAGATAGATGGTTTTATATGTGGGTTCTCTATTCTGTTCCATTGGTCTATGTCTCTATTTTTGTACTAATATCATGTTGTTTTGGTTACTATAGCCTTATTGTATAATTTCAAGTATGGTAATATGATGCCTCCAGATTTGTTCTTTTCACTTAAGATTGCTTTGTCTTGTATCTAGAAAGCTACAAAGACTTGACCAAGAGATTCCTGGAATTGATAAATAAATTCAGCAGTCTCAAGATATAAAATCAATGTATATAAACAGTAGCATTTCTATATATCAATAACAGTCAAGCTGAGAATCAAATCAAAGACTCAATATCATTCATAATAGCTACAAAGAAAATAAAATACCTAGGAATATACTTAACCAAGGGGGTGAAAGATCTCTACAAGGAGAACTATGAAATATTGAAGAAAGAAATCACAGAGAACACTAACAACTGGAAAAACATCTCATGCTCATGGATCAGTAGAATCAATATTGTTAAAATGTCCATACTACCCAAAGTGATTTACAGATTCAATGCAATCCCCCTCAAAATACCAATGTCATACTTCACAGATGTAGAAAAAGTAGTTCTATACTTCGTTTTGGACCAGAAAAGAGCCTGAATAGCCAAAGAAATCTATGTTTGCACTTAACCAAAATATTCCTATAGTGCTTTTCTTAGCCTGCTGGTGGTATTATTATTTCTGTATGTGCCCATATC
>NW_012148596.1:2844090-2845541 GCF_000956105.1 Propithecus coquereli
AATTTTTTTGAGTGATGAGAGATAGGGATCCTGTTTCATTCTTCTGCATGTGGCTATCCAATTTTCCTTGCACCATTTATTAAATAGGGTTTCTTTTTCACAATGTGCATTGTTGTCTGATTTGTCAAAGATTAATTGGCTGTAGGTAGATGGTTTTATATGTGGGTTCTCTATTCTGTTCCATTGGTCTATGTCTCTATTTTTGTACTAATATCATGCTGTTTTGGTTACTATAGCCTTGTTGTATAATTTCAAGTATGGTAATATGATGCCTCCAGATTTGTTCTTTTCACTTAAGATTGCTTTGTCTTATATCTAGAAAGCCACAAAGACTTGACCAAGAGATTCCTGGGATTGATAAATAAATTCAGCAGTCTCAAGATACAAAATCAATGTATATAAATCAGTAGCATTTCTATATATCAATAACAGTCAAGCTGAGAATCAAATCAAAGACTCAATATCATTCACAATAGCTACAAAGAAAACAAAATACCTAGGAATATACTTAACCAAGGGGGTGAAAGATCTCTACAAGGAGAACTATGAAATATTGAAGAAAGAAATCACAGAGAACACAAACAACTGGAAAAACATCTCATGCTCATGGATCAGTAGAATCAATATTGTTAAAATGTCCATACTACCCAAGTGATTTACAGATTCAATGCAATCCCCCTCAAAATACCAATGTCATACTTCACAGATGTAGAAAAAGTAATTCTATACTTCCTTTCGAACCAGAAAAGAGCCTGAATAGCCAAAGAAATCTATGTTTGCACTTAACCAAAATATTCCTATGGTGCTTTTCATAGCCTGCTGGTGGTATTATTATTTCTGTATGTGCCCATATCTTTGTTTCCTTTGTGAATTCCTGAAAGATGAGTAAACTGCCATATTCACCTTTATGCCTCCTCCAAATGAGCAGTTTCCTTTCTCAAACACAACACCATACCTACTCGGACCAGTGGCTCTAAAGTAATGATTTTACATACATTCCTTTTTACTTCCAAATTGAATTATTTCTTAAAAAATAAATTGTGGAAAGATGTTGGTTTTTTTTTTTTTTTAATTTCAGCATATTATGGCGGTACGGATGTTTAGGTTACGTGTGTTGCCCTTGCCCCCCACTCCCAAGTCCGAGTCTCAAGTATGTCCATCCCTCGGATGGTGTGCATTGCACTCTTTGTGTATGCATATACCCATCCCATTCTTCCCCCTCCCCTCTACCCCCTGCCCCCTGCCCAACATCCAATAGATGTTATTCTTATATGTACACTTTTGTGTTCATCAGTTAATACAAATTTGATGATGAGTACATGTGGTGCTTGTTTTTCCATTCTTGGGATATCTCACTTAGTAGAATGCATTCCGGCTCTATCCAGGAGTATATAAGAGGTGCTATATCACCATTGTTTCTTAAAGCTGAATAGTACTCCATGGTATACATA
>NW_012148596.1:2860961-2861497 GCF_000956105.1 Propithecus coquereli
CTATGTTCATGAAGCCTTTTCTTGTTGTCGGGGCTCTTTAAATTAGCCTCCTTACCATTTTATATTAAGATTTATAGAGTAAATAAAATACAAATAGAAAATATGAATATTTGTGATTTCTATGATTGATGCAGTATAAATGATAGGCAGCATTAACTGCTATCTGACTCCTACAAACTTAAATGATAATTTAATAGGTTTCTTTCCTCCAGAAATCTCCTAACTTTCTATATAAAGGAATGAATACAATCAGATGGAAAAGTCAAATTACTTAAATGTATCTTTTCTTAATCTAAATAATACCAGAGAGTGGGTAACGTTGAAATATTTTTATATTCGCATAGGTCATAATGAGATTTGAATAACATTAAAAATTTCATATTATGTTTAAATCTCGAATTAACCTTAGATATCATCCAATCCCATATTTTATAGATAAAGACATTTAGGATGAGATTTGAATGACTCAAATAAGTTGATTCCCTTCCAACATGACAAGAATATTTTAAATTTATGAGTATGATAATAGTGAGGGA
>NW_012148597.1:0-540 GCF_000956105.1 Propithecus coquereli
AAGACATTTCTCTAAAGAAGAGATAAAAATGACAACAGATAAATGAAAAGGTATTCAACATCACTGGTATCAGGAAAATGCAAATTAAAACTACTGTGAAATATCACCACACATCCATTAAGATGGCTATTATCAAAAAGCCAAAGATAACAATGTTGGCAAAAGTGTGAAGAAAAGGGAATCCTTATACACTGTTGATGGAAATGTAGATTGGTCCAGCCATGATGGAAAAGAGTAGGAAAGTTCCCAAAGAAATTAAAAATAGAATTATCATGTGGCTCAACAATCCTTCTTCTAGGCATATGCACAAAAAAGATGAAATCACTACCTTGTAAAGATAGTTGCACTCCTATGTTCATCTAGCATTATTAACAATAGCCAAGGTATAGAATGTTAGTGTCTGTCAACAGATGAATAGAGAAAATACAATGTATATATACAGTGGAATATTATTCAGCCTTTAAAAAGGAGGCCCTGCCATTTGCCACAAGGATGGAGCTAGAGGACATTATCCGTAAGTGAAATAAGCCAGACACAGAA
>NW_012148597.1:2612-2936 GCF_000956105.1 Propithecus coquereli
GAATAAAAGATCAGTGAACTTGACGGCATAACAATAGAAACTCTTGAATTGAAACTAGAAAGAAAAAGACTGAGAAAAACAAACAGAGCCAAAATAACATGTGGAATAATATCAAGCAGTGTAATACATGTGTAATCAAGTTCCAGAAGGAAGGAGGTGGACAGAAAGAGAAAAAAAAAACGTTTGAACAAATAAATGACCAAAATGCTTCCAAATTTGATACCAAAATGCTTCCAAATTTGATAACAACTTTAGATAAAAACATATCACAATGAAATTGTGTGATTAAATAAAATACTTAAAGCTTCTAGAAGAGACATTACA
>NW_012148597.1:4651-5093 GCF_000956105.1 Propithecus coquereli
ATTAACAAAAAGTCTACAGTGAAAGGTACAACAGAAATAGAGAAATGGCAGAGATGGTAGAATTAGCAACGATTTAAGAATAACTATTACAAATATACTCAAAGCATTAAAGTAATACACGAACATAATGACAGAAATGGAAGATATAAAAAGGACCCAAATATAAATTATAGAGTTTGCTGCAAAGAAAATTTACAATTGATTGGATCCACAGCAGATAAGAGAGTTCAGAATAAAAGATCAGTGAACTTGACGGCATAACAATAGAAACTCTTGAATTGAAACTAGAAAGAAAAAGACTTAGAAAAACAAACAGAGCCAAAATAACATGTGGAATAATATCAAGCAGTGTAATACATGTGTAATCAAGTTCCAGAAGGAAGGAGATGGACAGAAAGAGAAAAAAAAAAACGTTTGAACAAATAAATGACCAAAATGCTTC
>NW_012148597.1:6121-6424 GCF_000956105.1 Propithecus coquereli
GTAACAAACTAGAATCACGTAAGATTGTATATCAAGATTGTAAAATTATCTCAAGATTGCTGTAATAAAAATCTCCCCAAAACAAATGTGAGTAGTCCAGTCATTAATAAACTGAAGTACTTTGGCTAGGACTGGAAAGAGAAAAAAATTAAATAATAATAGAATAGCAAGATTAAACTCTGTCTTAACACATGTATGTATCTACAGTAAAGATTATATCATTATATTGAGGAGATGGTAATACATGTAACTGTGCTATACATGACAACTACAGCATAAAAGATGAGAGATAGAGTATAGATT
>NW_012148597.1:6474-7048 GCF_000956105.1 Propithecus coquereli
GTAGTACTCCAAAAAAAAGATCCATTATGACAATTGGGGTTCATCTCAATAACATAATATTGGTTATTTTAACACTTAAAAATCAATCAATGTGTAATTCACTATGATAACTGAAAAATGACAAAAACTAAAAAAAAAAATTCAAAAGGTGCAGAAATATGCTATGAAAATTCTGCTATCAATTGTGACAAAAACTCTCAGAAAATTTCCTCAGTCTATCTATAAAATGTCTACAAATAACAGCATACTTAACTGTAAAATGTTGAATACATTCTCCTAAAATTGGGACTAGGCAAGGATGTCCATGTTCACCACTTCAATTCAACAGTATACTGGAAGTTGTAGAAATGGAAATTAAAAAAGGAAAAAAGTAGTAAAGATTGAAAAGTAAGTAATAAAACAGTCTTTATTTGCAGATGACATATTTATTTACACAGAATATCCTAAGGTATCCACAAAGCAACTACTACTAAAAGTTAATAAAGTTATCAAGATTATGAGATGCAAAGTTAATATGCAGAAGTATACAATCTGCAAACAATTAGACAGTAATATTTTTAAAATATCATACTCA
>NW_012148597.1:9788-10458 GCF_000956105.1 Propithecus coquereli
AAGAAAACTGCTGACCAATGTCCCCTATGAACATAGATGAAAAGACATTTTATAAAATCTAACAGAAGTTAAATTCAGCAATACATCATGACTAAGTGAGGATTATTCCAGGACTGTGAATTTAGTCCAACATTGAAAAAAATCATGCAATGTAATTCACCATATCAATTAACTAAAGAACAAAAGCCATATTACCTCAATAAATACAGAAAAAGCAATTGACAAAATAGAACAACTATTCCTGATAACAATTCTCAAATAACAAATAAATAACTTCCCATGCTAAATAGGAATGACTACCAAAAAATGATTGTTAACATTATATATAATGAAGAAAGACTGAATGTTTCCCTCCTAATGTAGAGAACAAGGCAAAGAGCCTTGCTTTCAGTATTTCTATTCAGCATTGTACTGGGGTCCCAGCATTCTAAGAAGGAAGAGGAGGAAGACAAAAACATACAGACTGGAAAGGAAGAAGAGAAACTGTCTTTTGTTTCAAGGTGACATGACTGTGTTAGAAAACCTAAAGAATTTCCAAAAATTCTACTAAAATTGTTTAGTAATTTAGCAAGGTTGCAAAATACATAGTCGTTATACAAAAATGAATTGTATGTCTATATGAACAACCAAAAATTGGACACTGAAATTTTTAAAACTACAATTTGCAGTA
>NW_012148598.1:0-436 GCF_000956105.1 Propithecus coquereli
TGCCACAGATTGGATAATTTATAACTCACAGAAACTTATTTCTCACAATTCTGGAAGTCTGGAAAGTCCAAGATCAAGGTGCCGCCATGTTTTGTGTCTGGCGAGAGATTGATCCTCATATACGGCAACGTCTAAATGTCTTTACATGGTAGAAAGTGGAAGGGTAAAGGAATCTCCCTAGTTCCCTCCTGCCCTCTTGTAAGGTTGCTAATCCCATTCATAAGGGCTCTGTCCTCAAGACTTAACCACTTCTCATAGTCCTCACTTCTTAATACTATCACATTGGGTTTTAAGTTCCAACATATGAATTTTGGGGTACACATTTAGACCATAGCACTTACTAAATTTAGTTTCAGATTGAATAAAAAGGTAAATCTGAAATCTTTGTCCAGTCTAAGATATGTGGATAAGATAAACTGATTCATAAAATTTGAAA
>NW_012148598.1:11371-11703 GCF_000956105.1 Propithecus coquereli
TAGTAGCTTCTTTTATTTGCCAAATATAAAATACTAACTAAAACATCCTTGTAATGACCCAACAATATATTGTATTAAGTTACATTGGAGCTACTAAAGAAAGTAGAAAATATCAAATATATGCTGACTTTAAATCAACTCCAAGCAGGTATCCGTACTGAGTTGGATCTTACCTGTCTGCACTTGTAATTCTCTATGGGTATTTCAAATATAACATTTCTAGAATGACTTCCACTGGAGGTTGTCCTTCCTTCTTTTTTTCTTTTCTTTGTCTTTAAAACTCATTCAAAGGTCATGATTGTCTAATTTTACTTCCTTACTCTGTCAAAAGT
>NW_012148598.1:16104-17792 GCF_000956105.1 Propithecus coquereli
AAAAGAAAAAACATGTATGTTCAAATTTTGAATGTGCGTGTTTGTGTGTGCGAGAGAGAAAGAGAGCCAGAGACAGAGAGAAAGAGAGATATTGAACAAGAACAAGAGCAAAAGATGATAAAGAGAATGTGATAGTAGGATATTGGCAAAAATATTTTTTCATGAAATCATTTTCTGTTTAAGATAAAATTTGTTCCTTTAAAAGCTCTCTGAGATATCTCTGCAAAAGATTTGTTTAGACATGCAATCATTTACACCATTCTTTAATAGCCAATTTACTTTTACTTAAAAGCCACCTTTGCAAATTTCTAACTAAAGATAATGACTGTGCTGAAATTATATAGCTCCCTTCTTTGTCGTTGCATTTTCTCTTTCCTGTTATGTCATCATGCTATTAAGATAAAACCAATAATTTTCTTTTACAAGAGTGTTTTTTTTTTAAAGAATATCAACGGGAACTATTTTCATACTCTCACATTCCTATTCAAATTGATTTACTGTAGTATTCCTATTCCCTTTACATTCAGTTGGCTTATATCCATTTTTTCCCAAAGAATGTACTGTGCTACACTTTTTAAAAACTTTAAAAAAAAATTTATGATTCTAATCTTATTCAGAAGATATTCTATCCGCATGTTTGTTTATAATGCCCTGAATTTTGCCCTTTCATCATCCCTTTCCTCAATTTCAGAATAGATGGTATATTATTCACAGTTTCTTTTGAACTATAACAGGTGGCAATACTTCTCCGAACTCAACCTGACAAGACAGAATTAATCATCTCTTGTCCTTCATGTAAACCCTCTGTCTTTCATGCTAAAGGAGCTGGATATGTCCAAAATTTCTGTATTATTAATAAAGTTCCAGAGACACCATTGATCAATGTTCATTTTGATTCTACCTCCTAATATGCAGTCTATGAACCTGTATTTACCATTTCACACCAAATGTATTAAGACTGAGCATTTTCTACTACAAAATCTTTTAGAGTACATTTAAATTAGCTCAGATTTATTTTGTCGCCTTTCACATTTTGCACAATACTTATCACATTTATAACTGATTTTTTATTAGTATCTTCCCTCCTTCTGAGATTGTGGGCCCGTAAAAAGACTGTATCTACTTTTCTAAGCATTTTAACATAGTTCCTGGAATAGAGAAAAGCTCAAAACATTTTGAAGGTGGAAAAAAATGCAAAAATGCAAGGTGACTTCTTGTTGCATATTTAACCAGGTTTTGAGTAGATATTATGAGAGCAGAGATTGATAACCCTTTTCATCATTAGATGACTGCCACCCTGACAGAACCGCTTCCCTCACCTCAAAACAGGTAGCTTTGCAGTTAACCTGTTCTCCTCTGCAGGGATCTCTACTTCTCAGAGTAGAGAAGGAGAGATCTCATGAAGGCGGGTACTTGCTGTGGTGTTACTGACAATTTGGGCCAGCTGGACCTCAGACCCTTCAAGGAATGTTCAGGTGCCAGCAGTGGTGGACTAGCTTAGGTAATACTCAGTCCCAGGCCCCCGGATGGCATAGTTGAGTCCTGGGGGGGGGGCAAGCTAGAAAATTTGCCCTCACACCTCCGTGGGTTCAGGCACTGGCTGGGATAGTGAGGGGTGGGGTGATCTCCTGCTATGGAAAAATGCTCAGGCAAAAGAAGGGAGAATGAACTGTGAGTCTGTGAGAGGA
>NW_012148598.1:21583-21921 GCF_000956105.1 Propithecus coquereli
TTTGATAAGGATAAAAACAAAAAGATGAGGAGTTATTAGAGAGAAGAATCTGAAGGACAGAAGAGACTTTCCACAGAAATGCATGAGAAAATTTGCCCTTGTTTTCTAAAACAGGAACAGGGTAATATTTTATATTTTGACCTCTGACAAAACACAAATGCACATACACCTACAAAAGACTGTTAATCTGATTTGGTTGGAAGCAAACTAGGTCCTTTAGAAAATATGAGTAACAGTGATTTCTTATATGCCACTTGTTATACAACCTAAAAATATGCTTTAAAATTTGCATGCCGGTTTAAGCATCTCTCCAAAATTTTGAATTATACTATCAAATA
>NW_012148598.1:33416-33918 GCF_000956105.1 Propithecus coquereli
TAAACAGAAAAATATTAATATATACTGAGCCCCCACAAAGGGAAACTTATTGTCAATGACATTTTATTCCTAATAAGAATTTTGTTTTCCGAAATATGTTAACGTGGGAAATGGAAAACATTTTTAACATTCTAGTATAGATCATGGATATGTAAAGAATAAAAATCCTGTTTTTTGCATTCTTGACTCCAGAAATCATGTATAGTATATATTTATAAAGAAGTGAGAGATCTCAGGAAACATATTTTAAATGTGTAGCTTGGGAACTTGAAGTAAAATTCAGAATGTTGGCTATCATTTCCATACTACTAAAAAAGAGTACCTTCCATATATCCAAGCTATAAAATATACTTAGAGGCCAGACTCACGACTATAGATTTTTAGTTGATATCAGGGCCACTTACCATATCATATCTGTTTTTAAATCATCTATAATACATATGAACTTGGTATTAATACACAATGTAGGCAGTGTTGAATGACTAAAGTAGCTTCAAAAGGG
>NW_012148598.1:33972-34387 GCF_000956105.1 Propithecus coquereli
CCTATTATAATTTCCCTAGATTTGTTTGTGAACTTTAAAGAATGCTGTGTCTAAGACATTTTCTGAAGTGGCATATTTATCTTGCTTGACAAAATGTTACCTGATTACCTTAGCAGCTACACAGATGTCTGCTAAGTAGTAGCAGAATCAATAAAATTTGTCTTCCTTAAATGAAAAAGTCACAGTATTCCCAAAAATAAAAGTATTTTTGTCTATTTATTTTTAGCAAGTATGTAAGTGGGAAGGGTACCTTTCAAGTTCCTGAGGTAATCAAGTCAGAATTATTTAGAGAAATTATCTGAATTGAAACAAAATTTTCTGGGTCCTTGGCACTCACTCATTGACAACTCCAGCACTTCCCATAGAGTAACCAGTTTAAAATCAGCTTACAGATAGGTTTTTTTTTTTTTTTTTT
>NW_012148599.1:0-354 GCF_000956105.1 Propithecus coquereli
AGCAAACCATAACTTCCATCTTCTTCCAGAGGCTCCTTAGATCTATTCAAACTTTGTATTCTCCTTTCCCATCCTCCCATATTCTCTTGGAATCCAAGTTTCCAAGCAACCCTATATCCTATTCCAAGAGGCACTATTTCAAGTTAGAATTCTTGCTTCAGCTTTTTCAATTAATGACCCTGTAACCTTAGGCAATTTACTGCACCACACTGTGTTTAGTTACCTTGGCTGTAAAATAGGCCCAGTAAGATTGTTGTGAGGCCCCCAAAAGCTAAAAATAATGCTAAAAACTCAATAAAGATTTAAGTGATTGATTCTTACAAGTCTGTAGTACATGGGTGACACTGAGAGAGT
>NW_012148599.1:12179-13271 GCF_000956105.1 Propithecus coquereli
GTGTTATTACCCTGTGTGTCAATCAGGGTTCAACTGGAGAAAGAGAATCAGGAGACATGTATTAAGAAATCTATCATGGGGGCCGGGCACGGTGGCTCACGCCTGTAATCCTAGCACTCTCGGAGGGCGAGGCGGGAGGATCGCTTGAGCTCAGGAGTTCGAGACCAGCTGTGAGCAAGAGCAAGAGCCCATCTCTACTAAAAATAGAAAAAAATTAGCAAGTCAACTAAAAATAGAAATAAAAAATTAGCCGGGCGTGGTGGCTCGCGCCTGTAGTCCCAGCTACTCGGGAGGCTAAGGCAGGAGGATCTCTTGAGTCCTGGAGTTTGAGGTTGCTGTGAGCTAGGCTGACGCCACGGCACTCATTCTAGCCCGGGCAACAAAAGCGAGATTCTGTCTCAAAAACAAAAAAGAAATCTATAATGGGAAACTGGCTCTCACAGTTGTGGGAACGGCCTCCGCAAGTCGGAAATCCTCAGGGCAGCTGTCAGGAAAGGCAGGCTGGAACTCTTCTGTTCTCTTCAGGAAGTCTCAGCTCTATTGCCAAAAAGCTTTAACTGATTGAATCAGGTTTACTCAGATTATCTAGAATAATCCCTTTTATTTAAAGTCAACTGATACAAATTTTAATTCCATCTAAAAAATTCCAGGAGCACCTGTTTGATTGAATAATGGGGTCAGTAGTCTAGCCAAGTTGCCACATAAAACTCACCATCACAATTACCAAAACCAGAGATATCACCCAAAAGAAAATGATAGCTTACCATCACTTATGCATATGGAGGCAAAGACTTTAACAAAACACTAGCAATCCAAAATCCAGCAACATATTAAAAAGGATTATATACCATAACAAAGTGAGCTTTATTCTAGAAATGGGTGATTCAAAATATGAAAAATCACTGGAATACATCATATGAATAGAATAAAGCACAAAAAACATGTGATCATCTCAATAGAGACAGAAAAATCTGTTTTTCTTTAAAGAGTTACCATCGGCTGGGCGCGGTGGCTCACGCCTGTAATCCTAGCTCTCTGGGAGGCCGAGGTGGGCAGATTGTTTGAGCTCAGGAGTTCGAAACCAGCCTGAGC
>NW_012148599.1:17496-18454 GCF_000956105.1 Propithecus coquereli
TATATATATATATATATATATATTTAGTTGTCCAGCTGATTTCTTTCTATTTTTTTTTTAGTAGAGATGGGGGTCTTGCTCTTGCTCAGGGTGGTCTTGAACTCCTGAGCTCAAATGATCCGCCCGCCTCGGCCTCCCAGAGAGCCAGGATTACAGGCGTGAGCCACCGCGCCCGGCCCCGGCCTGTATTTCTTACATTTTCTATTCCTGGTGTGAACCACTGCACCCAGCCCCTGTGCTGATGTACATTCTGGTTAATTCTCAGAATTCAAGAAAATGAACCAAGTTAATTGTATACTCTTGGAGGAGATGACAGATTTAAGTTAATTGAAAAGGTGTTAAATTCTTGATAATTCCAGACTTCTCCTCAATATATATTAATGCTAATAGGTGAAGATCCTGATTTCTATTAAGTGCCTGATCCTAAAGATTCTTATTCAGTAAGTCTGGGGTGCATTTTGGAGGATTTCTATGTTTTTTTTTTATTTGAAACAGAGTCTTGCTGTGTTGCCTGGGCTAGAGTGCTGTGGTGTCAGGCTAGCTCACTGTAACCACAAATCCTGGGCTCAAGCGGTCCTCCTGCCTCAGCCTCCCCAGTCGATGGGACTACAGGCATATGCCACCACCCCTGGCTAATTTCTTTCTATTTTTAGTTGCTTGGCTAATTTCTTTCTATTTTTAGTAGAGACAGGGTCTCAGCCGGGCGCGGTGGCTCACGCCTGTAATCCTGGCAGGCCAAGGCGGTGGATCGTTTGAGCTCAGGAGCTCAAGACCAGCCTGAGCAAGAGCGAGACCCCGTCTCTACTAAAAAGATAGAAAGAAATTAGCTGGACAACTAAAAATACATAGAAAAACTTAGCCGGGCATGGTGGCACATGCCTGTAGTCCCAGCTACTCGGGAGGCTGAGGCAGGAGGATTGTTTGAGCCCAGGAGTTTGAGGTTGCTGTGAGCTAGGCT
>NW_012148599.1:28017-28321 GCF_000956105.1 Propithecus coquereli
TAGAGTTCTTGTTGGCTCTAGGATCAGACTGCTGGGGTGAAATCCAGGCCCAGCCCCTTTCTAGCTGTGTCTCATGGACAAAGTTACTTAACCTCCCTGAGCTTCAGCTTCCTCGTGTGTCAAGTGAATGACATAATAAAACCAGTTACCTCAGAGGGGTGTTGTGAGGATTTAAAAAATTAACACATGTAACACTCTTAAAATTGTACCTGGCGCAGAGTAAGCATACGAGTGTTACCTTTTATTATATAATGATTTTCTATTTTATTTCTTTTTCTTTGGATTTTTATTTTTTATTTGTGAG
>NW_012148599.1:29556-30439 GCF_000956105.1 Propithecus coquereli
GTCTCGCTCTTGCTCAGGCTGGTCTCGAACTCCTGACTTTGAGCGATCCACCCACCTCGGCCTCCCAGAGTGCTAGGATTACAGGCGTGAGCCACTGCGCCCGGCCCAGACTCTGTCTCTTTAAAAAAAAAAAAAACGGAGCAAATATTTCTTAGAGTACTGTATAATTTACAGAGCATTTTTCATGTATTATCTCATTTGATCATCACTTTAACCCAGGAAAGAAGCAATCGTGATTGCTGTGCAGAAACTGAAGCCGTGCAATATTGCAAAGTCCGTCCACGACTGAACTGCAAAGCTCAGACCATTTTATCTCCACTTTCATCACCCAGATCCCGGGTCTCCTCAGCTTGAACATTATTTCCTAGGAAGTATTCCAGTGAGTATAACTTCAAATCCTTATTAACAGCATTTATTGGTTCTCGCTAAATGTTTATGTTCTAAAAAACTAGTGTGACTGTGTTCATAATCATTCGTCCCCCTTTTTTCATCAATTTTACTTCCCAAACTTCTTGACCATCTGGAATTTTTCAAATGCACTGGGGAGGAGCTGTGTTTCCCTCAGTAGCAAATATAATGTTACAGTATAATAGACACTGCTAGGAAAAAGGTATACAATGCTAATTTTATATTTTTAATTTTAAAAAAATTAAATTTTTTAGATCCAGAAACAGATTGAAATAAAATGCTAACTTTAGACCTGACTCTGACTAGGTAAGAATTTTCTAAAACGATCCAAGAAGCCATTAACAGTGGTGCCCACTATGGCATCAGTCTGGGATTGGGCTGAAGAAGAGGCCTTTCACTTTTTGTTTTATGCTCTTTCATATTGTTTGCATTTTAATTTTGTTTAGAGACAGGGTCTTGCTATGTCACCCAGAGT
>NW_012148599.1:41084-41419 GCF_000956105.1 Propithecus coquereli
GGCGTGAGCCACCGCTCCCGGCCCAATGTTTATTTTTTTTTCTGACTTTATATGGAGGGGGAGCATCAGGCAGTTTGGAGCAGAGAACATGAGTGGTCTCTTTTATGAATTTATTTTAAAATATCTGTTGTGATTTTCCACGGAGATTTTGGAGGCTGTCTTATACCTCTCATGTACAGATACTGAGTAAACTCAGCTTTCCTTAATGGTTTGCCATACCCAAGAATGTATTTAGAAAGTGAGGCACACATTTTTCTCTATTCTCCTGTCTTAAAATAGAACGTTCTCTCACACTCCCAAATCTTGAACTCTGAGGCAGAGTCAAGATGCAAGGC
>NW_012148600.1:0-1321 GCF_000956105.1 Propithecus coquereli
CTGCTCTGTAATTTGCTCTTTTTTGGCTAATGAGGAAAGAAAAAAATGAGGTAAACCTGATACTAATTCTCATTTCTAACTGGAGGTGATTTTCCAGCCATAAGGAGGGAGGGTCAAACATAGCAGAGTTTGAAGTTTGAGCTGAGGAAGCAAAGCTTAGAGTTTTGAGGAGAGGATTCCAGAATTTATAGGGCAGAATTCCAAAGAGTAGGGAGCAAAACAGAGAAAGAGTGTCATTATGTCTCTGAATACCAATCTGTCATGCGCAGTGTAACACTTCATGAGACTTGCAAAGAACAACTACAGAAAATAACTAATTAGTGGGGATCTAGAGCATAACAACTCCAGAGCTCAGAGAGATCTGGGAATAATTCAGGTTCCCACCAGCCAAAGTGAAGAGAACTTATTGTGACATATGTGCGTGTGTGTGCGTGTGTGTGTGTGTGTGTTTATACATGACTTTCAATAGAGACTCAAACAGGTTAGACTTTAGAGGTGGAATAAAAATAGCTCCAGACTAAAGACTATGTAGACTCACTTTATAAAAGTTGAAAATGAACCTGAAGAAACTCATATTATTATGCAAGAAGTTTAACTGCCTGCCAGAATGAAGAAGGATATTCTTTAATGAAATACAATAGGTCAGGCATGGTGGCTCACACACGTAATCCTAGCATTCTGGGAGGCCGAGATGGGAAGATCACTTGAGGCAACACATTAAGAATTTGTCTCTAAAAAAAATAAATAAAAATATCCAGGCATAGTGGCGCATGCCTGTAGTCCCAGCTACTCAATAGGCTGAGGTGGGAGGATTGCTTGAGCCCAGGAGTTTGAGGTTGCAGTGAGCTATGATAGTGCCACTGTACCCTAATCTGGATGACAGAGAGAGACCCTGTCTCTAAATAAATAAATAAAACATAATCCAATATTAAACATTATACAATTCACAACATCTAGCTTAATTAAAATTTACTAAACATAGGATAAAATAGAAAAAGGTAATTCATGTCCAGAATCAACCTCATTAAAAGCAGACACAAAATAACAGAGATAATGGAATTAGCAGATAGAAACTTTAAAACAGCTGTTATAAATATGCTCTAAAATTTAAAGACAAACATGGATATAATAAGGAGAGAGAGCTAAGATATAAAATGAAACCAAATGAAATTCTGGAGATAAAAATATAGCACCTAAAATAAAAATTTTACTTTTTGAAATCAACAGTTTATGAAGCACTACAAAAGAAAAGATCAGTAAACTTGAAGATATCACAAAAGGAATTATTTTTCTTAAATGTAGCACAGAGAAAACAGAGACT
>NW_012148600.1:7101-8736 GCF_000956105.1 Propithecus coquereli
ATAAGGATGTGGGACACTAGAAATCTCTCATTCATCCTTTCCCCAAGTTGAAAAGTCACTCCTGGCTCCCAGCTGATTCTGACCAGGGAGGCTGTCTTTCCTCTTCTTTTCTGCTTTTCATATCTGCTGTCATTTCTCTGTTGAATTAAAGTCCTTTCTCTTGGATAATATATTCAAAGTGTGTCTGTCTGTACACTATTCTGGTTCTTCTAGGTGGAGGAGGAAGGCATGAAATACTTCTCATCAGTCTTCTTGAACCCTTCTCCCTCTTGCTGGGATTTTGATTGGAATTGCATGGAATCTATACAGTAAATTGTGAAAAATCAATACATTAACATTATTGAGTCTTCTAATCTGTAAGCATAAAATATCATCCCCTTTATTCAAATAGTCTTTATTTCCTTAGATTTTTGTAGTTTTTGACATGTAGATCCTACACATATTTTATTAGATCTATACCTAATTATTTCATTCTTTGGTGCTATCATAAATGATATTTTAAAACAATCCAACTCCAATAGTTCAATGATCGTAGGATGGAAAGTAATTGGCCTTTGTAGATTAATCCAGTGTCCCACAACCTTGACATACTTGTTAATTAGTTCCAGAGTTTTTTGGATTGATTGTAATTTTTCTGTATAGACAATTATGTCATCTGTGAATAATTTTTTTATAATACAAATACTTTCTTTCATTTTCGTATATTATTTCACTACTTAGGATTTTCAATAGAATTCAGTGGTGAGAAAGGACTTCCATGCCTTTTTTCTGATTTAGTGGAAGTGTCCAATATTTCATCATTAATTATGTTAGCTCTCATTTTTTTGTACATGTTCTTTATCAAATTAAGGAAATCCCCTTTACTTCTAGATTGCTGAGAATTTTTTATTATGGATGTGTGTTACATTGTGTAATGTTTTGTCTGCCTTAGTTGATATAATGATATGATTTTTCTTCTTTAGCTTATTGCTGTGTAGGTTTACATTGATTGACTGTTGGCTATTGAACCAGCCTTGCATACTTGAAACAAATTTCTCTTATTCATTACATATAATTCTTTTTATACACTTTTGGATTTTGGCCTTACTTTTTCATTGGAAATTCAATAATAAGAGAGAAAAGATGGCTGAGATCCCAAATAATTTTTGTGTAATAGTGTCTTCTACGTTTAGTTTACAAAGTATGTCAGGTGATATACTGAGTTGCTACTCTTCTAAGAGTTTAAAAAGAAAGATGGACAATGTTATAAATTGTATGTGGTTTGTTTCTCCCCACCAAAACTCATGTGGAAATTTGATCCCCAATGTGACTGTCTTGGGAGGTAGAGCATAATCCACAGTGTTTGGGATATGGAGGGGCAGATCCCTCATAAATTACTTGGTGCTTTTCTTGACGTAAGTGAGTGAGTTCTCACCCTCACAGGATTGGATTGGTTCTCTTGGAAATGAATTAGTTCCTGTGAGAGTGGATTGTAATAAAATCAGGATACCTCTCAGGTTTTTCCCCTCTTTGCCTGTGTCTCTTTCTCCTTTGACCTTCCCCACCGTGTTGTGACACAGCACTAAAGGCTGTGCCACAAGCCAAAACCCTGTACTTGAACTTCTGAGCCTATAGAACTGTGAACTAAATAAAACT
>NW_012148600.1:8786-10211 GCF_000956105.1 Propithecus coquereli
TTAGACCCTTTTATTTTTATTAATTTATTTATTTTTGCTATCTTTAGGATTCAGTCTTTAATTTTGACTTTAGACAATCTGATTATAATATACCCAGAGGAAGACCTTTTTGCATGTATCTTCCTGGGGATTATTGAGCCTAATGTATCTGAATGTCTAAATCTCTTGTTAAACATGGGAAATTTTCATTTATTGCTTTGTTAAATAGGTTTTTTTTCTTTGTTCATTTCTTCACCACTGGGGATATGAATAATTTGTAAATTTAGTACAGTCACTTTGTGTTGAGCCAAATGCCCTGAGGCTCTTTTGATTCTTTTTAACTCCTTCTTTCTTCATTTTTGTCAGACTGGACTATTTCAAAAGACCTGTCTTCAAGTTCTGAAATTCTTTCTTCTGCCCGATCTAGTCTACTGATGTTATTAAATGCATTTTGTATTTTTTTCCATTGAATTCTTCCAGATTTCCTATTTTTTTAATATCTTTCTCTTTTGTAAATTTCTCATTCATATCCTAAAGTGTTTTTATCATTTCTTACTATCATTTTTGACCATTCTCTTTTACCTCACTGAGCTACTTTAAAACCAATATTTTGAATTCTTTATCTGGAATTTGAAAATTTTCTTTTTGATTAAGATCTATTACTTAAGAATTATTAAAATTACTGTGTTCCTTTGGAGGTGTTATATTGTCTTGCTTTTTCATGTTTCCTGTGTCCTTATGTTGATGTCTGCACATCTGATGTAACAGCTGTTTCATTGTATTTTTTTTAATTTTCTTTCATAGGAAAGGACACTTTTAAAGATATATCTATGGTGTTCATTGGGTAGGGTAATTTGGCTTTGATTCTCAATGCATACAGTAATGTAGTCTCTGCATAATTTCTTTCCATGTAAACAGCATTAGTGGTATCTGTGATTTAGGGTGGGTTAGATTACAGTTATTAGTGGCAGATGTGGTGAAGTTGTACTGCAGACTGGGATGACAGTTAGGCCAGTCTTCAGGCATCAGTGGTGGCAGTGTGGTCTGAACATGACTATCTTTTGTGTTCCAGGGTAATACATCCTGGCATTTGTGCTGGCGGTTATGAGCGTTTCAATTTTTGGGTCTTCAGGTCACTTAGTCAGATGGCAGTAATGTCAGTGATGGACTTCTCGTCGGGGGACAGGTTCTTGGGCTCCTGAGGAGATGGTGTCGTGTGCACAATGGAAATAGCAATGGCAGGATGATTCTCTGAGTCCCAAGGATTGTGCATTAATGTTGGAAGTGGCTGCAATGGACTGAGAAGGCCATTCTCCATGCTTGCTTTCAGGTAGGTTCCAGTTGATGTGGTAGTGGTCAAGAGTTTAGACTCAACCTCAGGCCTCCAGAAGGAGTCCTTAGGTGACCATGGTGGTGGGTTGGGTTGGGCAATTATTAGGACTCCAG
>NW_012148600.1:10261-11812 GCF_000956105.1 Propithecus coquereli
TTTCACCATGCAGAAGCTTTTTAGTTTGATTAAATCCCATTTGTTAATTTTTGTCTTTTTGTTGCCTGTGCTTTTGAGGTCTTAGTCATAAATTCTTTGGCTAGAACAATGTCCAGGATAGTTTTTCCTAGGTTTTCTTCTAGTATTTTTACATGTCTTATATTTCAGTCTTTAATTCATTTTGAGTTTATTTTTGTATATGGTGAGAGATGGAAGTCCAGTTTCACTATTCTGCATGTGGGTATCCAATTCTCTCAGCACAATTTATTGAAGAGGCTATCCTTTCCCCAATATAAGTTCTTATAAGCTTTGTCAAAAATCAGTTGGCTGTAAATATGTGGCTTTATTTCTGGTTTCTTTATTCTTTTCCATTGGTCTATGAATCTATTTTTGTGCTAATACTATTCTGTTTTGATGACCACAGATTTGTGTCATATTTTGAAGTCAGGTAATGCTATGGCTCTAGCTTAATTCTTTTTGCTCAGGATTGCTTTGGCTATTCTGGCTCTTTCATGGTTCTGTATGAATTTTAGGATTGTTTTTTCTACTTCTGTAAAGAATGACATTAGTATTTTGACAGAATTTGCATTGAATCTGTAGATTGCTTTTAGTAGTATGGTCATTTTAAAAATATAAATTCTTCTGATCAATGAGCATGGGATGTTTTTCCATTTTGGAAGGTCATCTTCAATTTCTTCCATCAGTATTTTGTAGATTTCTTTGTAGAGATCTTTCACGTCCTTTGTTAAATTTATTTCCAGGTATTTTATTTTTTGTAGCCATTGTAAATGGGATTGCCTTCTTGATTTCTTTCTCAGCTAAATTATTATCGGTGTATAGAAATGTCACTGATTTTCGTAGGTTGATTTTGTATCCTGCAACTTTTGAAGCAGCTTGGTGTTGTCACGGAGAAGAATTGGGCCCTTTCTGTTGACCAGTGCTGGCTGCAGGCGTTGCAGTTTTCAGTGGCTCTCATTGATTTGCTGATCACACTTATCAGATGTAATGGTTTCACTGGGATTCAGAAAGCTATAGTGGACCAGACAGGCAGCAGATCACCAAACAGTGACAATTACCTTTTTTTGGTGCAAGTATGGCTTTGGGAAGTGCTTTGGAGCTTCTTCTTGGTCCAGCCACTGAGCTGGTCATCGCCTGTTGAATAAAATTCACTTTTCATCGCACATCGCAATCCGATTGAGAAATGGTTTGTTGTTGTTGAGTACAAGAAGAAAAGACACTTCAAAACAATTTTTTTTTTTTTTGTATTTTCATTCAGCTCATGAGGCACTCACTTATCAAACTTTTTCACCTTTCCAATTTGCTTCAAATGCTGAATGATCGTGGTCAATGTTGAGTTCTTCGACAACTTCTCATGTGTTGATAATTGCTTTTGGTCATTGTCAACTTCTGATGGCCACTGTGCTCCTCATCTTGGCCACTCTCATTTCCTTTGCAAAACTTCTTGAACCACCACTGCACTGTACATTCATTAGCAGTTCCTGGGCCAAATGCATAGTTGATGTTGAGAGTTGTCTCCACTGCTTTACAACC
>NW_012148600.1:23187-24466 GCF_000956105.1 Propithecus coquereli
AGGAAGAGAAAGAAAGACCTACTGGTGAGATGATCAAAAAAATGTGTCAAGTTTTGGGAAAAAGTACATCAGACTGGACTGGATTGGAATATCTTTTCCCTCCTCAATAATTAAAACTGACACGTGGAGTCCACAATTTCTCTCTTGAGACTCAGTACTTCCTCTCACTTTTTTCTTCTACAAAAGTATACATTTGAGAACGAGAATTATTTTTATTATTCATAGAAAATATACATGTGCTTTTTATTTTATAAAATCCCCTTAGCTGAAAGAACTGCTGTTATGCAGGTCTTGATTGACATTTCTTTTCATCAGCCTTCCCTTATAGGAGGTGAAGAATTCTTATTTAAGGAAAGATGATATGATACAAATAGAGCTATTCTAAGTTATTTTCCCCATCTCATCATTCCATGACAATTTATAAAGGAGTCATATTATGGTCTCTTTCTTTTGCAAAGTTTTGATGATAATAATGATAATGACTATGATGATGATGATCCTCATTTTCTCACTTACTGCAGCCATCAATACATCATACACTATCACAATTGGCAAACTGTGTCCTAATGTTTCACTAATAATTAAAAAATAAAATGCTTTATTTCTGGTTTTAATATGACACATAAAGAGCTTAGAAATTTTCACTCTGTCCTGGCAAGAAGAAAAAAACTGACCTTACTGAAAATGAACAAGTATTCTAGCACCCATCAGAGAACTGTGGTTGCAGGGTGAATTGTCACTTAATCTGGAGAGACAGGCAAATTCTGAGTTAAAGCCAAGATATACTTTTCTAGGTGCCACCCATTGGAATGTAAACTGCTAGTGGTAATTTTAAGTGGTAAACTTTAAGTGGTAATTTTGATGGATTGCTGGAGCTGAATGTAGACTAGCATGAGAATTAAAAACTCCTTGCAGATGCAGCCTTGGGAACCACAGACTTTGAGAGATTTTACCAATCAGGAACTGTACTATTTTGGAATAAATGTATCATTTTGTTGATCCATGAGAGATTCACTATGGCTATAGCAAAGAGAGGTGAAGAATAATTATCGCAAAATATGCCCAGCACCTTCTCCATAATAAATGCCTCCATCTAGAATAAGAGCTTTTACTGGAGACTTATGACACCTGAAGGAACATAATTCCTTCAACTCTGAATCTTTCTTGTTTTCTGTCTAATCTAAGGGATATTAAAAAAAAAAAAACAAACTATAACAATGGAGAACCACTTGTATAGGTGACAACTCAGAAATAAGAGATGACTAAATGACTGAGATTT
>NW_012148601.1:0-5734 GCF_000956105.1 Propithecus coquereli
GACAGCTCCACGTTCCTTTATCGTGAGTGGCCGTAGTCTATAAACGAAATTCCTGCTCTTAAACCCAGGCAAGCATTGGGGTTGACCAGCCCCCACCTCTTAGCTCTGGGTCAACTACAGCGATCACGGCTCTAAAGCTCGGGTGTCCCGGCCCAAGACAGCCAGACAGCAGGCGGGCAGCCTGTCCGGGGCCTGGGAGAGACCGTGCTGTCCGGTCTGCCTTCCTGGGCACCTGACATTTGGCTTCCACATGGGGAGGGTCAGGCCCAAGTGGAAACATGTGGAGACCTCGGGGGCTTCCAGGATAACCCACAGATGGAGACATGAGGGCAGTTCGTGGTTCTGGAATGAGTTACGCTCCTCCGCCAAAGGGAGCTGAGGGACCCAGGGGTCCAGCGCCAGCTGCCCAGGGCCCCTCCGTGCCCACCTGAAACCGAGACACCCGGGCAGAAGATGGGGCAATTAGATAAGGTGACGGGGGTTTCTAAAGTAAGCTTTGTTTTTTAGAAGAGTTTTAAATTTGCAGAAAAGTTACAAAGATAGTGCAGACAGTTCCCACCCGCCCCGCACCATCGGGGGTCTCAGCCCGCCCTTGGTGCCCCCCTCCAGCAGAAGGCACACCTGTCCAGGTGGCCCGGGTGGCCTGCACTGGGGATGCGGGCGTCCTGTGAACATGTCAGATGTTGCATGTCCCTAAGCCCTTGTGAGGCCCCGCAGCTCTCTCGGGCCTGCGGTGGAGCTGAGCACGTTGCAGGAGGACCCCCCCGGGGCCTCCTGCAGGGAGCAGCCCCCCAACGCCCTGACGTCAGCTCAGCGAGATCCGTCGCAGACCCCTGCCTCCAGAACTGCGAGAACTTCTGATGTTTTAAGCCACTGAGTCTGTAGGAAACTCATCCAGGCCCCAAGTAAGCAAGGTGGGCTTTCCCCCTACTTTGTAAAATGATGCAAGATTTTACACACATGAAAGGACGCATAGCTTGCATGGTCCTGACGGTGAGGCGGGCCCTGCTAACAGTTACCATCCCCAGCCACTCCGCGGTAGGGACTACTGTAATCCCATTTTGTAGACAAGGGAACTGAGGCACAGGGAGGTTAAGTGTCCCATTCGAGGTCACAGAACTGGTCCCAGCAACTCGCCAGGCAACTGGGGAACAGCCCTGCCAGGCGGCTCTGGGGCTGTGCGTTCCCCACTAGGCGCGGTTCCCACCAGTTTGCTTCTGAGCAGTGTATCCCGGAGAGAAGGGCCGCAGAGGGGACTCGGATAAAATGAGTCCCCGGGAGGAAGGAGGCCTGCCCAGGACAATCTGAGTGGTGATGACGGCTCCAGGAGGGGCCTCGTGGAGATTAACGGTGCTCCGTGTAAAGCGGCCCTCTCTGATGGCCACGTGTTCAAACGCAGTCTGTGCTCCAGCGAGGAAACAGGGCAGAGTGGGGAGGCTTCGGGCTGTGCGGGATTGGGGCTGCGGAGCGCGGCCGCCAAGGCCATGGCTCTCGGGAGAAGCGTGGCAGTGGACAGCCTCGGGGGTCTTCGCCACGTCCTCCTTGCATGTGTGCGTCCTGCTAACGCCTTTCGTTCCTCTGTGCTCCCGGACGGCCCAGCAGATACCGGCACACGTTACAAATAATGGAAAATAACAGGATGTGGCGTGGACAAGACCACAGTCCTACATGCAGCACGCACGGGGCGGGGGCGGGAGGCGACGCTTCCCTGGACGGGTCCGGCACATACAGCCGGGTCTGGGGGTTGTTTTAAAGAAGTGGGCGCGACGCTGGCGTCTCCAGGACAGAGCAGATTGTCAGACCCGGGGGCTGTGTGCCCGAGGTCCTGTCCTGGGCTCCTATCTCACCCCACCCCTGCACTCACTGTGGGTGGCACAGATGGGTGACAGACCAGCCGAACGACAGGGCCACGGGGAGGACAGTGACCCGAAAAGCGTTGAAGGAGGACCCTCAAACTCTTCAGGTTTAAGCCTGGGGAGTCTGGGCTGACCCTGGAGGTCACCTGCAGGCACACTGCCAAAGGCTCCACCTCCTGCCCTGTGCCTGCCGCTCCGGAGCAGGCATGTGACTCGGTTTCCATGTGGCCATGAGGACCACGGGGAGAAGAGTCCGAGAAAGAGAGAGAGAGGTGGGGGGAGGAGAGGGGGAGAAGGGGGAGGAGAGGGGGAGAAGGGGGAGGACAGAAAGAGAACGAGAAACAGAGACGGGGAAGGCTGAGACAGAGAGACAGAGGCAGATGAGACAAGTGCATCAGCTCGAGACGCGAGTCCAGCTCTAACAGCTGCTTTTGTGTGCTGTGTTCCCGGCACTGCAGCTGGGGGCGCTTTGCAGCTCAGCTGATTGCGCGTCTCCTGTGCCGTGCGGGCTCCCCTGCTTTTGTTGTGGTCAGAGGGGATTTCTTCCGAAAGCTCTCGCAGCCCAGCCTTTCCTGAGAGGAAGAAGATGTTCGCGTCTTTGATCAAGAGCTGCTTTTGTTGTGTTTCTGTCTGGAGAGGACAGGGTGGCAGCTGCCCGGGCCGGCCCGGCCACAGCACCCCTGCCCGGCCCCTCCGTCCCTCCCGGGGGCCCTGCCTGAGCGCTGCCGGGCTCCGCGCACAGCTCTCCGGGACCGTGGCAGGGCATTTGTCAGGAGGTTTCGTGACCTTATTACACATCTCAGCCGTGTCCCGGCTTCTCTTCCTGGTTTCCCGCGACTCCAGTCAGATCCTCAGTTGTGCGGGGTCTGAGCTACCGGCTTCTCTTTCTAGCGGAAGTGCCGTTTCCGAACTCCCCCAGCCACAGGGTGTTTGCTTGCGGGGCAGGGCGGGGTCCCAGATGCTGAGCTGTTCCCCTCACCGTCCCACTCCCCGTCTCCAGGACGGTCTCCCCGCCTTGCCCACCCCGCAGACGCTGTTAGCGAGTTTTGTTTGCAGTTGATTTTCATGTCATGAGCTCTTTCAGCTAAGAAACACCAATGCCCGAGCCCCGCTGCTCAGACGCAGGCCGGTATACCCTACACCCAGTGTCTCCGGTTCCCCATGGCTCCCATGGCCGTCGCAGACTCCACGCGCGGGTGGTTACGCCTCGTCCCAAAGGGGCCGGGTGTGCTCGGTCAGTGTAGTCCCTGAGCAGAGAGGACCTGGCGCTCTGGGAAACCTCTGCGAGGCTGACCCGCAGGACGGACCTCGCAGGTTTTCCCTGGGGGCGCAGGACACGCTGAAGGCCCTCGGACGCCTGTACGCAGTCCGGCCCTTCGTACTGTGTGCAGCTCGTGCAGTCTGGTGACCGAAGTATGTATATTTGGATGCTGGCCTGTGGCTCAGAAACATAATTCTAGGAGGAAGGACATTCCCCCTTTCGGACACATACTGTACTTTCTCCATCATCACGTGGAGCCTGCAGAGAACCTGAAAAGAACACATCTTGGCTCCACTTTGCAGCGAGTCCCCCAGTAACGAGGCTCTCACTAGCTGCCTTAGGTGGCCCGCAGCACGCGGCACAGCCAGCTGGCGGAGAAACACTCACATCAGCAGAAATGCTTGTTGCACTGCTTGGCTTTTTAGAAAACTCATTCCTATTAATGTGACGTGTGTGTAGACCACAGTGGAGTGGCCTGGTGGTTTTGCCTTTTGATTGTCACCCCTCGAGGACACAAACTCTCCCAGGACGTTCACGGTGGTCGGGCCTCTGTCATTCGGGGGTAAACTTCTGGATCTTTGCCGACTGGCTTTCTCTTAGGTGTTCAATCGACTACAAAACGTAACAAAGAAGGAAGCATATGCTTCACGCTGACAAATAACCTCACTAAAAAGATTATTTTAAAGCTGGAAATAAAAATTGTAAGTCTCATAATAGACGCATTTCAAACAAATTTTAAAATTCAATACAAGCCTCTTTCCCCTGCAAGCAGAAGAAAAACGTGTGCTGCATCAGCCTTGCTCACCTAGTTCCCCGGAAAACAAAGACTGTCTGAGACCCGGTTCTGCTCCGAGAGGCGTCCGGCTGAGCCTGCAGCCCTCGCTGCGGCCCCAGCGCCGTCCGCTGTCCGAGTCCGCTGGACTCCGACAAAGGCAAACACGGAACATAAACTGTTTCCAAGTTGCCGAGGATGATTTTTCCCAAATGGAGTTGAGCAACAGGCATTTAGCATGAATAAAATCTCGCTGCCTGTTGACACTCTGGGTGGAACAAGTAGCTGTGTGCGGCCTTCTGGACTGCCCACAACAGTGGCGTGGCTCCCGACACGGAGGACAGAGCTCTGCAGGTGCAGCTCATTTTCTGCAGGGCCACGGGGCCACGCGGCAAAGGTGGCTGGAGAGGGAGGAGCCGCAGGAGGGAGAGTACTCTTCCGGAGTCAGAGCTTAGGCCTTTCTTCCTCCCGGGACTCCACCCGGGGGTCAGAGCCCGCGCGCTGCCCTCATGCTCAGCCCCAGTGGGGGACATCTCTCACTGCATCCCCCAAGGCACCCCCAGTTCCAACAGTGAGTCTTGTTCCACGTCGTCCCTGATGAAATGTACCACACTTGGTTTCACAGCTAAGGGGGATGAGTCTTAATAAATTAATTCACATTAGCGTGTGAATGACTAATAGAGCTTTAACACTCGTGGAGACATTTGCATCATTAAATGAGATGCTTTGCTAAATTAATCTCTACTCAATGAATTTTTAAAAACTTTTTTTGTACTAATTAATAGACTCACGAAAGTTGCAAAAATAGCACAGAGAGGTTCCACGGACCCATCTCCCCGGTTCCCCCAGTGGTGACATCTTGCATGACTATGGTGTATCACCAGGAATATGTAACGGCACTGTAAGTGGCGTTGCCAAGTGTGGAGTAACATGTCAGGCAGTGTGGACACGCGTGTACGGGGTGTGGGGCACACTGTTACGGTCAGTTCTCTCGAGCTAGTCTTCCCATCTGCTTCCAAAAATTCTCTCGAACCTCTCACGTGTTCCTAATTCCCTCTGTCCACCACCTCCTGCACCCACAGGCCCCCACCCCACACC
The DNA here is from genome assembly GCF_000956105.1 of Propithecus coquereli. NCBI lineage: Eukaryota > Metazoa > Chordata > Mammalia > Primates > Indriidae > Propithecus > Propithecus coquereli. The sequence continues at coordinate 4,988 of NW_012148601.1, forward strand.
ATTTGGGGTTGGGGGATAAAACTCTGGGGTCCCGGTGGGAGGGCCGCCCTGTTTCCTTCCCTGGCCAACGTATGGACCTTCCGCTCCAGCTAAACCGCGTTCCTTGCTGTGCCTGCTCTGGGCCTGTCTCCGGGTTCCTCCCTATGACAGGTTTTCCCCCCTGGACTGTCCCAGTCTGGCCATCTTGGGTCCGGATCGTCACAACCTGCCACTCGTCTGAGATGGAGCATCCCGTGGCATCTCCCATTCTGCACAGGGCAGCCCCCTCCTGTGGGGTCTGACCCGGCAGGCGGCGCCCCTTCATGCAGGCACCCCTGGAGCTGATGACCCCATGGCCTCCCAGGTCTCCCTCCCCAGTGGGACGGGATCTGGGCTCCTCTCTGTCTCAGGCCTGCTGCTCTGGTCCAGGGCCTCACTGACTCCTGGATAATGTAGGATTTTGGCAACCTCATCTCCACTGGTCTCCTGCTGGTCACGATTTGGTCATCCGTCCATTCATCCACCCATCCTTCCATCCATCCACCCATCCCTCCTCCATCCACCCATCCCTCCTCCACCCATCCACCCATCCCTCCTCCATCCACCCATCCCTCCTCCATCCACCCATCCCTCCTCCATCCACCCACCCATCCCTCCTCCATCCACCCACTCATCCCTCCTCCATCCACCCACCCATGCCTCCTCCATCCACCCATCCCTCCTCCATCCACCCACCCATCCCTCCTCCATCCACCCATCCCTCCTCCA
>NW_012148601.1:7145-8295 GCF_000956105.1 Propithecus coquereli
CAAAGTAGTTTCATTTTTAAAGAATTCTTATATTTCAATGGTGGTTTCACCCTTGTCATTTCTTATTTTGTGTGTTTGTGTCTTTTCATGATTAGGTTAGCATGTGGTTCGTCTGTTTTTCTTTTCTCAAATAACTGGCATTTCAATTTATTTATTGGTTCCATTGTTTTTTCATTTGCCCAACTAATTAATTTTGGCTTTTATCTTTATTATTTCCTTCTTTCTGCTTTCTTTGAGATTACTTTCTTTTTCTGGCTTACTGGGCAGAATATTTAATCTACTTCTTTCCATTGTTTTTTATTTTTAGTGATTTAAGCATTAAATTATAAACTCTCTTCTGATTGCTGCTTTGATTTTATCCTATTGATTTTACTGCAGCTTTTTCATTAGCACCATGTTTTTAGAAATTCTCCAATTCAGGTTTTTGTCCTTTGACCCTAGAGTTTTTAATTGCCAGGTTGTTCTAATTGTCTGGTAGATGGGTCTTTTTATTATTAATTTTGAGTTTTCTTTCATTATGAACAGAAAATATTGTTTGTATTAGCTCTAACTTTCTGGGATTTACTAAGCTTTGCTTTGTAGCCTGAAATGTGGTCGCTGTTGACGAGTGTTGTGCGCTCACCTGCTGTCTCTATTATTGAGGTCGGGATTTTGGTCTTCTGGTTGGACGCCCTGTTAGGTTTTCTACTGCACATCCTTCCTGATCCTGCTGTCCGCTCGACCCGTCCCGAGCTGGAATGGGGCGTGACCGCTCCGAGCACCGGCGTTGCTCTCGTGTCCTGCTTCTCCTGTAGCCTGGATGAGTTCTGCCACCTCGTTTGGAACATAGATTTTCAAATCGTAACCTTCATTATGAGTGGTAGCTTTTAGCATCATAAACGGTCATTTTATCTCGTTTAATGCTTTTTTGTGTGAATTTACCTCATCATATATCAAGAGAACAACTCCTGCGTTCCTTCTGTTTGCGTTTCCTTTCAATTTCAGCGTTTGAAAATCACTCTCTTTCAGGCACAACTCTTGTTTACAGCCCAGCACTGGACTTGGCTTTCTGAGCTAGTCTCGGAATTATTTCCTATCAGTGAATTAAGTCCTTTTGACTTATCGCTATGACCAAAATGCTTGGCTACCACTCTGTCATGTCGTTTAATGT
>NW_012148601.1:8345-8921 GCF_000956105.1 Propithecus coquereli
CATCTGGGCCAGCGCTGCAGCGGGGCCAGGACACAGTGGGGGCTGTGGGAGCCTACAGCCACCCTTGGGAGTGCGTCAGCTTCTGTAGGGACCAGATGTGGTGTGATGGGGACCACGCTCTTGATCTCTCAGGTGTTTGACAGTGACATGAATTTCTGTGACTTACTGTCTTGGCTGGGGTGGGGGGATCATTTCGGAGGCTCCTACTCACTTTCCCTGTGCTGTGACAACTGCTATCCACAGGCCAGCAGGGGTTTCTGACAATTATCAAGTGTGTCCATTCTGACCATATGTTTGAGAACCAGGGAGTGACCGTTAGGTGGACCTGAGAACACCCTGTGACCCACATCTGGGCCAGGACCGTTACATCTGCCCCAACGGGTGAGTTCGCTTCAGATTCTCAGGCATCGACGTCAGCCAGGACACAGCGCCCACGGTCTCCTGCGCGCTCGGATATTCCGTTCCCACTTGGCTCTGGCGGCTCAGTGCCCCCACCCGGCCTCTGCTATTTCACCGCCCGCTACGCTCCTGCTCCCCCGGCCTCGTCGTGTGGCCGCCTCCCATCCTCACTCCGCC
>NW_012148601.1:9972-10363 GCF_000956105.1 Propithecus coquereli
ATTTACATTTATTTCTGGAAGGGAGCTAGAGGCATTAGCAATCCCAGACTCCCTTAATCCTATCAGGATTTGAGATGAAATTGGTGCCATCCTTGTAAGAATTATCTATTTCTGGTTCAGCCATAATTCTATAATCTTCAGATTTCGTAAGAACTCCCTCTTTGGCAGAATCTAATTTGTCTTCTTGCCTCTGTGAATCTAAAGCCCTGCTCAGCTTCTGACCTTTGCCTTCTGGGGTGGACGTATGGACCTGGGGAAAAGCTGGGCTCCGCGTCTCTCTCCCTCCCTGGATCTGTGCCGTGCAGCGTTTCTCTGCTTTGTTCGCTGTCTCATGTCTGCCAACGGGTTTTTTGGTCCAGGTTTTCTACTTTTTCTTAGCTGAATATTGGCA
>NW_012148601.1:10413-10845 GCF_000956105.1 Propithecus coquereli
TCTGAATAAGCAAGAAAGGGCCAGATCCCTCCTCTGGGAGCAGGCGAATCCTTTAGTTTTACTGGAATTTTTTTTTAATATTAACTATTGCTCCGTTAATATTAGTCACTCTCTTGAGCTTCCAACTATCTTGCTTTTAGCACATTTCTATTACAATAGAACTTAATCTGCATAATTAAATGTGTAAGATTAAACTGAAAATCTCAATTTTCTTATTTATCATCAATTTAAGTCTTAAAGGAGAAAGAGTTTGCCTGAAGGATGCCCGAGTACTCTTGGGCGCCACGCTGTCTCCTGCCCGCCTGGTGGTCACGAGTGCCCTCTGCAACAAGTCACGCAGCAGTCCTTTATTGGGCACCTACTGTATGTATTATCCAGTGCTGGGTCCTCTGGAGGCTACAAAACTTAAATTACACATGGTTCTTGTGACCT
>NW_012148601.1:11713-12164 GCF_000956105.1 Propithecus coquereli
ATGTTAAGCACATGATTTGGTCTGAATAAGCAAGAAAGGGCCAGATCCCTCCTCTGGGAGCAGGCGAATCCTTTAGTTTTACTGGAATTTTTTTTAATATTAACTATTGCTCCGTTAATATTAGTCACTCTCTTGGGCTTCCAACTATCTTGCTTTTAGCACATTTCTATTACAATAGAACTTAATCTGCGTAATTAAATGTGTAAGATTAAACTGAAAATCTCAATTTTCTTATTTAGCATCAATTTAAGTCTTAAAGGAGAAAGAGTTTGCCTGAAGGATGCCCGAGTACTCTTGGGCGCCACGCTGTCTCCTGCCCGCCTGGTGGTCATGAGTGCCCTCTGCAACAAGTCACTCAGCAGTCCTTTATTGGGCACCTACTGTATGTATTATCCAGTGCTGGGTCCTCTGGAGGCTACAAAACTTAAATTACACATGGTTCTTGTGACCT
>NW_012148602.1:0-304 GCF_000956105.1 Propithecus coquereli
CACCCAACACAGGAGCACCCAGATACAAAAGAAAACCCTGATTGATCTACAGCAATGCCGTAATAGCTGGGCATTTCAACACTCCATTGTCAGAACTGGAGAGATCCTCCAAGTAGAAAATTAGCAAAGGAGAATGCACTGAAACAGAATTCTAGAACAAATGTGCCTAAGAGACATTTACAGAATATTCCACCCAAACAACACTGAAAATCCGTTCTTCTCATCAGCTCATGGAACCTTCTCTAAAATTGATTAGATTATAGGCCACAAAACAGATCTCAACAAATTTTTTAAAAATAGAAAT
>NW_012148602.1:13106-14487 GCF_000956105.1 Propithecus coquereli
AGGACACGAGTCTGTGCAAGGACTTCTTGAGTAATACCCCCAAAGCACAGGCAAACAAAGCAAAATTGGACAAATGGGATCACATCAAGCTAAAATGCTTCTGCACAACAAAGGATTCAATCAAGGGAAGAGGCAGCCCACAGAATAAGAGAAAATATTTGCAAGCGACCCATCTGACAAGCAATTAATAACTAGAATATATAAGGAGTTCCAACAACTTAATAGTAGAAAATCAAATAATCTAATTAAAAATGGACAAAATATCTGAATGGACATTTCTCCAAAGAAGACATACAAATGACCAACAGGTATATGAAAAAATGCTCAACATCATTAGTCACCAGAGAAATGCAAATCAAAACTACAATGAAATATCATCTACCTCACCCCAGTTAAAATGGCTTTTATCAAAAAGACAGGCAACAGTAAATGCTGGTGAGGATGTGGAGAAAGGGGGAACCCTCATATACTATTGGTGGGAATGTAAATTAGTACAACCACTATGGAGAACACTATGGAGATTTCTCAGAAAACCAAAAATAAAACTACCATATGACCCAGCAACTCTACTGCCAAGCATTATCCAAAAGAAAGGAAATTGGTATATCAATAAAACATCTGCACTCCCATGTTTATTGCAGCACTATTCATGATAGCCAACATACAGAATCAAACTAAGTGTCCATCAATGGATGCATGGATACAGAAATTGTGGTACAGATACACAGCAATATTATTTAGCTCCAAAGGAGAATGAAATCCCACCATCTGCAACAATGTGAATGGAACTGGAGAACATTATGTTAAGTGAAATAAGCCAAGCACCAAAAGGCAAATCTCACATGTTCTCACTCTTATATGGGAGCTAAATATTAAAAATAATTGATCTCATGAAGACAGAGAGTAGAATGATGGTTACCAGAGGCTGGGAAGGGTAATGAGGAAGAGGGCATAAAGTGGGGATGGTTAATAGGTGCAAAAATATAGTTATATATTTAGACAGAATGAACAATATTTGATAGTACAACAAAATGACTCTAATCAACAATAGAGTATGCTTTAAAATACCTAAAAGAGTGGAATTGAAATGTTCCTAACACAAAAAAATGACAAAGTGCTTGAGGTGATGGGTACTGCAATTACTCTGATTTGATTAATTCATATTGTACGCCTGTTTCAAAACATCACATGTACCCTATAAAGTTATACAACTATTAGGTACTCATTATAATTGAAAATAAAAAAACTGAAAAAATCTATATTCCTATCTCAATGTGTACATGGATTAAGGTGTATAAGCACTGATAGATTTTTTTTCTTAAGGGTTTTGGATTTTGTATCTTAGGTAAAAGACAATCCCTATTTCACACACAGAAAAATA
>NW_012148602.1:15417-15759 GCF_000956105.1 Propithecus coquereli
CTTTTAACGAAATGAAAGATGATAGAACTAATACATACAAATCTGCTTAAAGTGCTACATTTATTATGCTTAGCTAATTCATCCATCAATGCTGGGAAGTTACACATAAGAAAATATCTACAAATGCTTTTTTACGCGAAGCACAGCAAATTAGCTAAATGCCTAAACAACACATAGGCCAAATCCTGTGGATATGACAACATTTCGTAAGAATATGTTGCAGCATGTATTGATTATCATTATAACTGCGTCATTCAGAACAGTCTATGACTTAAAAGCTAAAAGGTAGAACTAATGTGCATTTTAATGTTGTATTATTATTTTGAATGTGGCTCTCTATTG
>NW_012148602.1:15809-16150 GCF_000956105.1 Propithecus coquereli
CTTTTAACGAAATGAAAGATGATAGAACTAATACATACAAATCTGCTTAAAGTGCTACATTTATTATGCTTAGCTAATTCATCCATCAATGCTGGTAAGTTACACATAAGAAAATATCTACAAATGCTTTTTTATGCGAAGCACAGCAAATTAGCTAAATGCCTAAACAACACATAGGCCAAATCCTGTGGATATGACAACATTTCGTAAGAATATGTTGCACCATGTATTGATTATCATTATAACCGCGTCATTCAGAACAGTCTATGACTTAAAAGCTAAAAGGTAGAACTAATGTGCATTTTAATGTTGTATTATTATTTTGAATGTGGCTCTCTATT
>NW_012148602.1:16200-16516 GCF_000956105.1 Propithecus coquereli
GCGTCATTCAGAACAGTCTATGACTTAAAAGCTAAAAGGTAGAACTAATGTGCATTTTAATGTTGTATTATTATTTTGAATGTGGCTCTCTATTGGCCACATGTTTTTAGATTGATATACAAAGTAATTTTTCATCATAAATTAGGGAAGGAAAGCAAATATATACATCATAAAAATATACCATATACTCAACTTTTTAAAAAAGTAGATTCTTCACCTAACTTTTTAAAATAGTACTAAATTAAGACAATAGTCAGAGAAGTGCTGTTTCTCACATATCACCAGGATCGTTTTAAAGATAGAGGAAGAATATACT
>NW_012148602.1:18612-18984 GCF_000956105.1 Propithecus coquereli
AGTGAATACCAGTTATTAAATTTTATTTTTTGAAATGTTTTAGATTTAAAAAAAATTGAACAAAGAGTACAAAGAATTCCCATATACCATTTACTAGCTGTCACTCCCCTCTATTGCTAACATTTTGCATTAGTGTGATATATTTGTCACAATAAATGAACCAATATTGACACAGTATTATTAACTACAATTCATAGATTAAATTAGGGTTTGTTATTTGTGTTGTATCTTCTATGGGTTTTGACAAATGTGTAATGGCACGTGTCTACCAGTACAGTATCATACGGAGTAGTTTTCCTGTCCTAACATTCCTCTGTACTACACCTGTCCATCACTCCCTCCCTTCATGCAAACCCCTGGTAACCTCTGGTC
>NW_012148603.1:0-578 GCF_000956105.1 Propithecus coquereli
ATCAGTCTACTAGGCATGCCATAGCAAAATATTAAATACCATAGACTGGCTGGCTTAAACAACAGAAATTTATCTGTCATAGTTCTGGAGGCTAGAAGTCTGATTTCAGGGTGTTAACATGGTCAGGTTCTGGTGAGGGATCTCTTCTTGGCTTGCAGACAGTTGCCTTCTTGCTGCGTCCTCACATGGCAGAGAGAGAGAAAGCAAGCTCTCTCATATCTCTTCTCATAAGGGCACTGATCCCGTCACAAAAGTCCCATACTCAGAACCTCTATCTAAACTTAATGACCTCCCAAAAGTCACATGTCAAAATACCATCATATCAGGGGTTAAGGCTTCAACACACGAATTTGAAGGGGACACAATTCAGTCCATAGTATTCTGCCACTGCCCACACCCCAATTTGTATCCTTCTTACATGCAAATACATTCATTCCATTCCAACATCCCCCAAAGTCTTAACTAATTCCAGCATCAACTCTAAAGTCTAATGTCCAAAGTCTCTTCTAAATATTATCTAAATTAAATATGGGTGAGACTCGAGGGACAATTCGTCCTGAGGCAAAATTTCTTTCCAG
>NW_012148603.1:628-977 GCF_000956105.1 Propithecus coquereli
TGTATGCACCAAACAACAGGGCAGCAAAATATGTGAAGGAAAAAGTGATAGAACTAAAAGGAAAATAGACAAATCCACACTGATAATTGGAGTCACCAACAATCCTCTGACAGCAATTGATAGAAAAACTACACAGAAAATCAACAAAGATATAGAAGAACTCAACACCACCATCAGCCAAAGGATCTAATTGACATTTATGGAACACTCTGCCTAACAACAGCAACATACACATTCTTTTCAAATGTCCACAAAACATATACCATGATAGCCCATATCTTGAGCCATAAAACAAACCTCAGTAAATTTAAAAGAATTGAAGGCATACAGAGTGTGTTCTCCGTCTACA
>NW_012148603.1:1027-1528 GCF_000956105.1 Propithecus coquereli
TTGCCTTCTTGATTTCTTTTTTAGCTACTTCATTGCTCATGCATAGAAACACTACTGATTTTTGTATATTAATTTTGTATCCTGCAACTTTACTGAATTTGTTTATCAGTTCTAAGGGTTTTTTTGGTAGAATCTTTAGGCTTTTCTACATATAAGATCGTGTCGTTAGGTTTGAAATGTGTTGCTTTAAAAAAATTCATGTCATCTGTAAACAGAGACAATTTGACTTCCTCCTTTCCAATGTGGGTGCCCTTTATTTCTTTCTCTTGCCCAATTGCTCTGGCTAGGACTTCTAACTTGATCTTTAGATATCTTTTTGTTACACAAACTTTGCTGAAATGGCATCTTCTATAATAAGGTTTGGCTGTATATTAATCTACACTTCCCAACAAATTACTTCCTTTATAAAAATTTTATTGATGTTATTGTTTTTTCTCACGATTTAAAAAGTATTCGTCTGGGCACGATAGCTCACGCCTTAATCCTAGCACTTTGGGAGGC
>NW_012148603.1:4488-4954 GCF_000956105.1 Propithecus coquereli
AACATATACCATGATAGCCCATATCTTGAGCCATAAAACAAACCTCAGTAAATTTAAAAGAATTGAAGGCATACAGAGTGTGTTCTCCGTCTACACAGAATAAAACAGAAATAAACACTAGAAAGATAACAGGAAAATCTCCACACACTTGGAAACAACAAGAGCTTTAAGTATTCCATGCTCAAAGAGGAAGTCTTAAGAGAAATAAAAAAAAAATATACTGAGCTGAGTGAAAATTTAAAAAGCATCTAAAAACCAAAAAAATACAACTAACATTTTACTTAATGGTGAAAGACTGAATACTTTCCCCCTAAGATCAAGAACAAGACAAATGTGTCTGATCTCACAACTCTTATTCAACATAGTACTGCAATCCCTAGCCAGTGCACTTAGGCAAGAAGAGAAATACTGATCAGAAAGGAAGGAATAAAACTGTTCCTATTTGTGGATGACATGATTACTTATA
>NW_012148603.1:5004-5444 GCF_000956105.1 Propithecus coquereli
AAAAATTTTATTGATGTTATTGTTTTTTCTCACGATTTAAAAAGTATTCGTCTGGGCACGATAGCTCACGCCTTAATCCTAGCACTTTGGGAGGCTGAGGCAGGAGGATCGCTTGAGATCAGGAGTTCAAGACTGGCCTGAGCAAGAGCGAGACCCATCTCTACAAAAAATAGAAAAATTAGTTGGGCGTGGTGGCATGCACCTGTAGTCCCAGCTACTTGGGAGGCTGAGGCAGGAAGAACACTTGAGCCCAGGAGTTTGAGGTTGCCGTGAGCTATGATAATGCCACTGCACTTCAGCTCCAGCAACAGAGCAAGACCCTGTCTCAAAAAAAAAAAAATATTACATGGTCATTACAGATATTTGGTAAGTGCAGAAACAAATAAGGAAGAAAATAAAATGCATGCATACTTCTATTGTTCAGAGATATCCTCTGCTAA
>NW_012148603.1:16669-18274 GCF_000956105.1 Propithecus coquereli
TCTAGGTAATGTCACTGTGTGCCTCTGTCATGAGCATACCTTGCCAGCACTGAGTAGCATTATTTAAAACTTTCTTTTTGCTAATTTTATAGTTGAAAAATATATCATTGTTTTAATTTGCATGGCTTTCATCACCTGAGAGATTAAAATGATGTGCTACTTTCTAAAAATTCTTAAGTCTTTTGTGTGGATGCTTTTGTTCTGTTTCTAAGGATCTGCTCTTCCTCTGGAACAGCTCCCCTTCCAACTTCCTGACTCTAACAACGGCAGTATCACTCTCCTTGTAGCCCCAATTTCTGAACCACAGAGTCAGATTTTTTTCTCTGTCAATCCCTGCTTTCCCATCAGTCACCAACTGTGCCCATTGCTTTCTTTGAAATTGTTTTGGTTTCGTCCTCTTCTCTGTTCCCATGGGAATACACCTTCACAGGCGAGGCCCACATGCCTCCCACCGGGATTACAGTAAGCTTCCTGGTGATTCTCTGTGCAACCAGTGTCCCCTACTTGGATTTCTCTTCGTGCTGCGGCAGCGCTGACTTCAGCAAAGCAATGCTTTGCACACCCCTCCTTAGCCTACGGGATTAAACCTAGAAGCCTCTGCCCGACACTTGCCCTCTCAGCACCACTGCTCACAGCTGCCCAGCCAGAAACCTCCTGCGGCCCACGGTCCCTGCAGCTTGCCTGTGCTGCCCTCCTGGCGCTTTCTCCCATTCCCGGAAGGCCCTTGCTGCCTCCCTCTCCTCTCGTGCATGGCCTATAATTTCTTTTAAGGCTTTGTTTAATACTGGTCACCCCGAATTTGTCCTAGACTCACCCACATGCTTAGACCTTTCACACTGTCTTGCCATTGCTTTCAAAAGGATGAGACAGCTGGGACAAGTGGCCCGCGGTTTTCTTCCTAAGAGAAAAAGAGAAGCAAGGAGGCAGAGTTATTTCAGGAGGAGGCGATGCATTCATTTGGAACCAGTTGCGTTTGGGGCGAAGGCAGGATATGCAGAACTGAGGGCATGCGGAGGATTTAGAGCGTCTGTGGAAATGGGGAGAGCCCTGGCCTCGGTCTGGGGCAACGCTTACGTCTAGACGTCAGAGCAAGAGTCCAGGGTGAAGAAAAAAGAATGGTACTTAGACATGGAGCAGAGAATCAAAGGAGGTGGAAAAGGAGGCAAAGCCAGAGTAGGCTACTCTTTCAGGAAGTTCGGTAAAGGAATTCTGAAAGGAATGCAGCGGGATTTCAGAAAAAACTGGGGAGCTAAACCAGTGCAGAGATCCAGGGGAAACGGCAAGCAGGGTAGGAACTACTTAAGGGACAAATAAAAGAGGAGATTGCGCGCGTGCCGGGGGGAGGGGGTTAAACCCCGAGCAGGTGTGTGCCCGGGGCTGCGGGCTGCGGGCTGCAGGCCAGGCTGGACCTGGGGAGCCTGCGGCGGCGAAGCGGACTCTGCGCCTGGAAGAGGAGAGAAGGGAGAGCGCGGCCGGACTGGCGTCCAGTCTCCTGCACCAGGGCAGGCGCCCAGAGAGGCCTAGGAGCGCTCAGGGAGGCGTAGGCCACCTGTGGCCACCTTTGCTCCATCCCTCCAAATACACATTCCAAGTACAAAAAAAAAA
>NW_012148604.1:0-680 GCF_000956105.1 Propithecus coquereli
TTGAATCATAACTTAGCTGAAGTTAAAGTATTTTCCAGGTAGATAAAGATTTTTTTTTCTTTTTGAAGAAATAAAATAAATGCCTCAATAAATGGTATGCTTGGTAACATTGTCATATAAAAATAGTACAGTTCCATGTGTTGTTTTTAAACAAAATCAGTGACTGTAAATTGCAATCAGGACCCTAAATAGAAAAATCAAAGGATAGAGAGAAATAGAGAAGAAAAAGAAAGTTGTAGGGTATAGAAAAGAGAGGTAGGAGGACGGAGGGAACAAGAAAGAGAAATGAGAGAAGAGAAAATGATACATTTAGTTGACAGTAGTGAAATCAGTGCCAGAGGATGCCTAATGTTCTTTGAATTGATTAAAGAGATTTTGCAACATTCTTCATGTTTTCAAATCTATTGTCTAATCAATAAGGACATTAGCATAGTATTTGTAAAATATTGAGTTTAAGTATAGAAGAATGGTAAGAGGTTGAAAAAGGAAATTTAAAAACTCAGTACAGCTTTACAGAATTAAAATAACTAATAAATTCTGCTCTGGTCTTTAAGGATAAACTTATAAAATAAGCCATGACAGCATTTTTTTGGCTGCTTTGTTAATAACAGATTGACTAGCAGTAAAATGTGTTTGATGGATCAAGTGCTACATAGAGCAGCTGTGGTTTAGAATAACAT
>NW_012148604.1:2580-2827 GCF_000956105.1 Propithecus coquereli
CAGTGTATTGCACATTATTTATTTCCAATAAGGCACAACAAAGTGTGTTGCTCTTTTTATGCCCACAATGACTATTTGCTGGAAAACTGAAAAAACAAAACAAAACAAAAAAAAACAGTGGCTATGTTTCTCCAAGGGACATTAAAACTTTGTGTAATTATGGACTATGCCTTGGCTACTGTCATCCAGTACCCAAATACCTAGCTCCCAAGAAGCTAGTTGTACCAAATGTGCTAGTCTCTAATAG
>NW_012148604.1:5177-5526 GCF_000956105.1 Propithecus coquereli
GAATAGATTTTTTTCTCCCCCTGCACCTAAGAGCACTCATGATTATAATTTTGTAGTATATCTTGGAAACAAAGGAGTTCTGAAAGCATCTTTCCATTTCATGCAATAGTTGTAGGGCTGGTCTGAATACCTAAAAGCATAAAAATAGTCACAAAATAATAAATGCCCAGAAATTTATTCATATGACTCTATCTTATAAGAAACAAAAGATTCAATTCAGCACAACTATTATTTCACTGCTTTCTATCCTCAAGCAATATGCTTAAGAGATAATGCATTAGGTCTTAATGAGTTTACTTTTATAATCACTAAAAATGGTCTGCTCCCTTGGGCTAATTATATAATTGAT
>NW_012148604.1:6528-7279 GCF_000956105.1 Propithecus coquereli
GGATTGTGTGCTGGTTGCCAGTCAAGAGAATAGATGTAACTGCACCAAATTCATAAAATATCCCAAATTTTTCATAAGTGAAATATCAAAGTTTTCTTTTTCCTTATCCACAATAGCACTGGGAGGTGGGAATCAATTCTTAAATTGATAATTTGTGATTTGTGTCGAATTCTTATTTTTTTTAACATGTGTTCTCCTGGTTGTAATTGTATATCTTGCATAATCATTTTTGTTGTTAGGGAAAATGATCCTAATGTATGTAATGTCATTAAATATATGAATTCATAGTAGACTTCCACAAAGAGAACTTATGATTTCCTGTTGCTCTGCCACTTGAATGCTAGTAGAACCTCAGCATTAGGTCTTGAATTAGACTGCTTGCCTGCTTATAATATGAATGTGTCATTTCCATCTCATTTCTTTAAATTTGTTGAGGCACATATTTAAATCTCAGTAATGGAAAATCCTAGAGAGACCTTGCAGCATCTATAAATCAATGAGCAGAGTTTGGTTTCAAACTTACAAATTATACATATTTTCAAAAGAGAAACTATATGTAGTAATAGTGTTTGCAGGGTCCTCTGAGAATCTTTGAATGTCCTCAAAGATCTCAGGACATAGTCTCTGAGGGAGACAAAGGTACATATTACTCTAACGAATAGATTTTTTTCTCCCCCTGCACCTAAGAGCACTCATGATTATAATTTTGTAGTATATCTTGGAAACAAAGGAGTTCTGAAAGCATCTTTCC
>NW_012148604.1:8068-8420 GCF_000956105.1 Propithecus coquereli
ATATTAGTAATGTGAAGAAATGAGGGTTTAGTATTTTCAGCCAAGGAAACTGTCTACAATTATTTGAGAGCAGACAAAACTCTATGCAATTTTTGATATGGATTTGTTCCTGGATCCATTTGTGTTTGGTTTTGGCTACAATAGCAGATTAATTGATCCAATCCCAGTAAAAAAGATTTACCCAGAGAGCATCTTTGATTGCCAAGTACATAATTTTACAAAATTTATACCCATGAAGCTTAAAATGGTTCATTATTTTGATTGCTTTTGTTAAACAGGAGATTAGCTTTGGTTAAGCAGAGGGAAGCCTTTACAACATTTTTATAAAAATTATCTTTTTCTTATTCATTTC
>NW_012148604.1:11120-11918 GCF_000956105.1 Propithecus coquereli
ATAAAAAAGGTATAGTTTTACAATGGAGTTCAAATGTGTGTTTCTCTTAACATCTAAATTTAAATCTATTTCACAGAAAATTCTTTATGTCTCAGTGTAAAATCTAGTTTGATAGGACATCAATAACCAATTTTGGTAACTTAATGTGCGTAATTTAAGCATTTATCATTTGAAAGTTACGTAAATTAGTATCATTAAATATTCTTAGCAATTGGTTTGGATTCCTGCCCGGAACCACAAACTCCTAGCAGTGGAATTAAAATTGGAGACAGATATATGGTTGGCGATGTGGTATCCTTTCAATGTGATCAAGGCTATTCTCTTCAGGTAAGCATATTTTCAAATTATGGTTTTACTTTACATTGCCTTTTCAGTATATTTTAACAGACCAATGATTGATAATTCACAGGTTTTACAACATTTATCCTGGGCTGCATAGCATAGCCTTAAGTTAAAAGGGCGTTCAATTTGTTAATAAAATATATTCATGTGAGAAATTACCGGAATTGACTAAATTTATTTTCTTTGGAAGTAACAAAAAATGATTTTGAATCAAAATTAATATTTATTTCACTTTTGTCTCTATTCACAAATGATTGTGAAAATTGAACTCCAGAATCTTTAGAATTTGAAAAGAAAATGAAGTGCTACTTAACGTATTAAATGAAACTTCAATAATAATAAATTCCCCATTATTAGTGAAAATTCACTACAAATGTTTTTTCCTAAGGAAGTAGATTTGTAATGTTTATACTGATTTTGTGTATTTATATTGATCTTTTTTAAGGTTTTTTTGAG
>NW_012148605.1:0-285 GCF_000956105.1 Propithecus coquereli
GTTACTATTTGTCTTTTTTTTTTTATTATTATAGCCATCCTAGTGGATGTGAACTAATATCTAATTAGGGTATTTATTCCCCAAAAATGAGTGATCATTGAACATATTTTCATGTGTTTATTGGCATTTATGTATCTTCTCTAAAGAAATGTCCATTTAGTTCCTTTTCGCATTTACAAATTAAGTTACTTGTCTTTTGTTATTAAGTTGTAAGAATTTCTTATGTACTCCATATACAAGTCCCTTATCGGGCATACAATTTACAAATATGTTTTACCATTTCAT
>NW_012148605.1:10706-11222 GCF_000956105.1 Propithecus coquereli
TAGGGGATTCTAGGAACCAAATCATTATTTTTAAAACTGATAAATGAGGAGAAAGAACTAAGCATTTATGCTCATTTTCCTTTAGGAACTATACCTGAGAATAACCAAATAGTTACTGAATAATAAGTTATATTTATCAAAGCATTTTAGCTAATAAATGAAGAGAGATTGCAGAATTTGCAATCCCCAATGAAATAATGGATGTAGGCAATGATCATCAATGGCTGCTAACTTTATACAAAGGAAGACGGTCTACAATATACATCTTCAGATGGAAGTACACATGGCCTATGAAATATTCTTGACAAAATGTCAATTGATCTTGATTGAATCTCTAGATCCAACTATCAATGTGTATAAAATAGAGGCAACAGAAAAACATGTTAAACAACATCACATTGACTTACACAGACAATGGAAAACTCTACAACACCTACCACCTAGCTTCTTTGCAAAAGTGAAAAAAAAAAAAAAGTGAGGGGAGGAAGGAAACTACAGGTTAAAAGTAACTTAAAG
>NW_012148605.1:22302-22718 GCF_000956105.1 Propithecus coquereli
AAGAGCAAGATAAGGGTGCGTTGTGGGCGTATGCATCTTAACCGTTCCAGACACCTAATAAAGTGCCAGTGGAATAAAAACTATAAAAAAAAAAACTTGCATCAACATGCAAACCACAGAATAATTACATAGAAAGTAAAAACAAACAAACAAAAGCCAACCAACCAAACACAAAACACATGTTCTAGATAAATAAAAGTATTTGAAAATTTGCCATATTGTCCATGCTCTAAAACTTACTACATTATATAAGAATTATCTATTCCTTGAATATTTGGAATTTTTCTTATAGTGTTAGGTGAAGAGTTTTATACTATTAATTTAACAATCTCCAAAGCTTTTGATCACACATAAAAAACCTGGAGCATTCATCTCAACATATGAACATTGAATACATGAATTTTGGATTAAGTTCT
>NW_012148605.1:22768-23123 GCF_000956105.1 Propithecus coquereli
AGGAGTGCTTGGCACAAAGTTGGTGCTTAGTAGACACATGTAGACAAAAATGAATGGATGAAAACAATGAGTGAACTATGCTAACTTTCTTACATCAATTATTTTATTCTTTAACTATTTTTTGACAGGAAGAAATTTTATTATGATCATTATTTAACAGGAAGAAAGGACAGCTCAGAGTGATTAAGTAACCTGTTTGAAATCAAATGGCTAGTAAGTAAAGAGCTGGCATTTAAAACCATTCTGGGGGATGGACATGCTTGCAGCTTTGGCAATTTATATGACAGCGCAAAGGCAATTTATGTGACCAAAGTGTTTGTACCTCCATAATATTCTGAAATAAAAAATAAATAAA
>NW_012148605.1:23173-23511 GCF_000956105.1 Propithecus coquereli
AGGAGTGCTTGGCACAAAGTTGGTGCTTAGTAGACACATGTAGACAAAAATGAATGGATGAAAACAATGAGTGAACTATGCTAACTTTCTTACATAAATTATTTTATTCTTTAACTATTTTTTGACAGGAAGAAATTTTATTATGCTCATTATTTAACAGGAAGAAATGGCAGCTCAGAGTGATTAAGTAACCTGTTTGAAATCAAATGGCTAGTAAGTAAAGAGCTGGCATTTAAAACCATTCTGGGGGATGGGCATGCTTGCAGCTTTGGCAATTTATATGACAGCGCAAAGGCAATTTATGTGACCAAAGTGTTTGTACCTCCACAATATTCTGA
>NW_012148605.1:24361-25631 GCF_000956105.1 Propithecus coquereli
CCATCACTTAGTTGTTACAAAACCCATGCTAGATCAAAGAAGTTGAACAGCCATCCTCTGAGGGTCTTGGTACATTCAGATGGTGCAATGGCTTCCCCACTGCCTTCTAAGGACCAGTTGTTAAAAACCTTTTCCATTCTCTATGAGCTTTCTTTAAGGCTAAACGAAGACCACTGATTTGAAGATTAATCATCTAGTCTCCTAGTTTGTCTCAAGAATTTGTTGTAAATGATACAATGAATAAACACACTAAAGAAAAGCATGATTTTTTTTTTGGTAGGTTCATATAGCAGACCATAAAAAAAACATACACTTTGGTGAGCAGTAAAATCTATCAAAGTTTTTCAACAGCCCCATATTTTTTACATTCCTTCACTGCCACCAGCAGCTGCCTCTACATATGTTCCTTGATTTTATGGGTGCATTACAACAGCATCAAAGCTGTTGTAACATTGCAAGCACGTTTTTATGGAGAGTGATTTCAGCATCATGCCATCCGGCTAGCCCACCCCAGCCTTCTGTCGCTGGAATGGAATGGGGAAGATATTTAATGAAGGAGATAAGGAATAAGATAGAGGGAGGGTGGTACATGCTAGGGGAAGGGGCTGAGAAATTACCTCCTTTTGTAGCTCATCAGCACAACAAATTTCCCTCGAGATGGCAAAGAGGGCAAAGTGTCAGAGCATCCTCATTTCTGTGAGGAAGTAGCCCATGAAGAAGCAGTTTATAATGTCCATAATGACAGCATGATATGTGTATGTGGTTAGATGAGAGTGCTTATGTTCCAGTAGAGTGATCACAATGATTATATCATTATTATCATTGCATGTAATAATTATGTAATTATGTCATTAATATTGAACATTTAGGCTGTATCTACAGAAAGGATGTATTTCTAAGAGTATTGTTGCATCTAGGGGTCCCATTTAAAATTTTTCTTCATATCTAAATAGCAAATAATCCGTTTATGTGGGCGTGGCATTGTTTTCATGTCCAGAAGGCCATAGACACCATCCCTTTACTAAGATTTGTCTTTGCTGTCTGCACATGGCACAGCCTTGAACTTGCCTGGTTTTTGCTTCACCATGAACAAGTGCCAGGCTGGGACTAGAAGGAAATACTAGAAAGAAAGGATGCAAGGATGTGTATGAAAGAGTACATGATGACTTCTCTTTGGGCACAGAAGATAGAAGCTCATATTACCACCTTTAAGATTCTGAACAAGGCTCCTTTTAAAAGAAGTGATGGAGACTCCAGTACTGTTCTTGAG
>NW_012148606.1:0-442 GCF_000956105.1 Propithecus coquereli
AGCAGGGTGGCAGTCAGGAAGGACAGCTCTAAACAGAGCAAGAAGCAGCAGGATAAACTGGAGCTCCGCAGAGCCCTTCTACGTCTGCTCCTCTCCACCTCCAAACTTCAGAGCATAAAGGCTTCACTTATTCCTTACGACTAATCATGCAAATTCTCCCTGTGGCCAGCCCTAACCTGGACGTTCACAGGAAATGGGTTTTCAAGAAATGTAGTTCCAGCTTAGTTAAATTGCCAGAATTTTTGAATTTTAACAGTCATCAATTTTGGTGTTTTATTTGTATTTTCTGTAGTTTGAGTCATTAATTAATTAGTTAATTAAACCAACGAGGTGAAAGATCTTTATACTAAAAATTATAAAACATTGATGAAAGAGATTGAGGAAGACACAAAGAAATGGAAAGATATTCTATGTCCAAGGATTAGAAGAATTAATATTGCAG
>NW_012148606.1:11202-11557 GCF_000956105.1 Propithecus coquereli
TAAATATAAAACTATAAAAGTACCATAAATAAAAATTATAGATGATATAGCAGAAGCTAAAGCATCAACAATATTCACAAGGACATTAAATACCCCTTTCTAAATAATTCTTGGGTAAGAGAGGAAAATTCCCACTACAGTATTACACCAATGCAGTAATAGATCGACGCAAACCGTCTTTTATATGGATTTTCAATCTAGATGTGCATTTTCTTGGTAGTCAGACCGTTAAGCCTGAAACCCAGATTAAAGTTAGATTGGACAGGGAGTGCCACCTGATGCCTGGAAGAAACAAATCCTCTCTGGAATTGTTTGGTAACTGATTGTTGGAAGAAAATAACTTCATCCTTGGTGT
>NW_012148606.1:13217-13526 GCF_000956105.1 Propithecus coquereli
ATTCTGTGCCACAGCAGAAGAATGAAACTGGATCCCTATCTCTCATCATATACAAAAATTAACTCAAGATGGATTAAAGACTTAAATGTAAGACCCGAAACCATAAAAATTCCAGAAGAAAATGTATGGAAAACTCTCCTGGACCTTGGTCTAGACAAAGAATTTATGACTAAGTCCTGCAAAGCAAATATAACAAAAATAAAAATAAATAAACAGGACATAAACTAAAAAGTTTCTTCACAGCAAAGGAAATAATCAATAGACTAAATAGACAACCAATAGAATGGGAGAAAATGTTCACAAACTGTG
>NW_012148606.1:14176-16845 GCF_000956105.1 Propithecus coquereli
ACTTACTTGTTTACAAGTCTGTCCAAAGTAGCAGATGGATTTTGGTGACTAAGTATGAATTATCATAAACTCAATTAAGTGGTGACTCCAACTGAAACTGCTGTGCCAGATGTGATATCTTTACTGAAGTAAATCAACCAAGCCACCTCTGGCACCTAGAATGCAGCCATTGTCCTAGCAAATGCTTTTTTCAACACTAATTTGCACGGACCATCAAATCAGTTTGCTTTTACTCAGCAAAGCCAACAGTATACCTCCACAGTCTTGCCTCATGGCTATGCCAACGGTCCTATTGTGTGCCTAATATAGTACACAATGATCTTATTTGCTTGACATTCTACAAAACATTGTACTAATTCACTATTTTAATGACATCATGCTGACTATATTTGATGAGTATAAAAGCAAATGTTTCAGATACCTTAGTAACACTTAGAACCCAGAATATGAGATAAACTCCATGGAAGTTTAGAGGCCTACCACCTCAGTAAAGTTTCTAGAAGCTGTGGAGCATGTGGAGATATTCATTCCAATGGGAGCACTCAGTTGCTACATCTGGTGCCACCTACCACTAAAAAAATAAAATAAAATAAAAATAAAACATATAGGGCCTTTTTGGATTTTGAAGGCAACATATTATTCTGATTCATTTATTGAGTAACATGAAAGACTGCCAGTGTTGAGTAAGGGGCCAAAGCAACAAAAGACTTTTGCAAGAATTCAAGGCTTCAGAGCATGGTCAGGTTCTGGTGAGGGCTCTCTTTCTGACTTGCAGATGGCCATCTTTTTTTCACTGTATCCTCACATGGCAGGGGGCCAAAGTCCTATTGGATTATTTTGATTAGTTCCTAAAGACCGTATTTCCAAATACAGTTACATTGGGGATCAGGGTTTCTATATACAAATTTTGGGGGAAACATAATTCAGTCCATATACTGAATTATAAACATTTTAAAATATATTCAACCTTATGTGAACATCAAAAAATGCACATCAAAATAATAATTTATAATTTTCAATCATTATATTATCAAAAATTAGAAGAATTTATTTATAACAGCCACTATTGTCAAAGATTTAGGGGACAAGCAGTTTCACTCACCACTGGAATAACAAAGTAGTGAAAAATTTTTGTAGAATAAAAGGTAAATATGTATTAGAAATATAAATTTTTATTTCATTCATCCCAGAAATCTTACTTATCAAAACTTATTTTGTGGACATGTTTGTAGACTAATAGAAACAACATCTCTAAAGAAAATTTTTTATATTATTGATTGTAATTGCAGTAAATCTAGAAACAATAAAAACTCCAGCAAAAGGAATATAGTTAAATAAATTATGATTTTCTCATAAATTAATGCTAGGTAGCCATTAAAATAGATAAGGTAAGTTTTTAGATATTGACAGGAAAAGTCTACCATATACTGTGTAACCAAAAAGATGACATAACATACCCCTACTGATGTGAAATATACATAAACATGTTTGTATTGATACAAAAACATATAAACATGTTTATATGTATATAAAAAACTAGACGGATAAGCACCAAATTCTTAACAGTGGTTACTTTTGGAGAATTGAATTATGAAGAGTGAAGACAGAGAGAGTGAAGATTTTAACTTTAATTTTCTACTGGCAGTGTTTTGTTTTGTTTTCATTTTCATAAACATAATTCTAATGAAAATTTTAAAAATCGATGACTATTTCCATTTTAGAAAAAGGGAAAATACCAAAGGAAATGTAAATTCTCCATTGTTAAATACCTTAGAACCTTGAAATGTAGACAGGCTACTGGAAATCAGTGTCTTGAATTATATTCTACTAGGTCTGGATCATTATGTGAGGTCAGGTGGGGGGATGCTGTGGGAAAGCAGGTAGGGGGAACTGCTTTAAGGAGAAGCCTCATTGCAGGATGTGCTAATACTTGGCACCAGGCTATAACTTTCCATATTCTAATATAGAGAGAATCTTTGCTGATATTTTGGGAGACCCTGACAGAAAAAGAAACAAAATGTTCTTCCTGTAGGCCCATGAGCCTCCCAGGACACAGAGCTTCCAGGGTCCTACTTCCATCTGGACTAGGAAAGGTTCCTAGGACGAAATGGCAGCTAACCAAGGGGTCTAGTCTGCACAACCTGTGCACCTATTGTCAGGTAGAGCCTCCGTGGAGAACAAAAGTCTTACTTCCTAACGAAAGTCATCTCTTGCTCAAGGATCTAGGAGAGACAGGGATCCTGCTCAAGGATCTAGGACAAGGACCACTTGCCAGAGTTTGTACCCTCCTGAGACAACCCTCATTCCAGGGCTCTCTTGCCTGTTAGCATGCGCCTCAGGGCCCCCTGGACATCAGGGTTCCTAAGGCTGTAGATGAGCGGGTTCAGCATGGGGCTGATGACGGTGTTGAGGATGCCAATCCCTTTGTCTTTGTCAGAAGCCTCCACTGAACCCAGCCTCATGTAGCTGAAGACACCCGTCCCATAGAAGATGCCCACCACAGTGAGGTGGGAGCCACACGTGGAGAAGGCTTTCTTCCTGCCCTCCGTAGAGCGGATTCGCAGGACTGCAGCTGCCACATGGATATAGGAGGTCACAATGAGAATCACAGGTGCACCTGCCATGAGGATACCCAAACCAAAGAGCAGCAACTCATTGAGTTGGGTGCT
>NW_012148606.1:28370-31670 GCF_000956105.1 Propithecus coquereli
TGGGATGTGGGAAAGTAGCTATTCCCTCATTTCACTAATGAGGAAGAGCATTGTTAGATTAGAATTGTTGGGGTAAGAGTGAATACTAGATATACTCATAAAACGTCTGGTTTTCTTTCTTTTTTCCATGATAAAAAATACTGCATTAGCAATTCCTATAACAGAATAAAATAATGATTTTTATGGCTACCTAATGTAAAATGTTAAAATCTTACATTTTATGACATCAAAATTTTAAATGGTTCAGCACATAACAAATAAACTAAAATATTTCCAAATTTTAAGAAGTATGACTAAATGTTTGTGAGTTCAGATTTCTTCTGTTAGAAAACATAAAATTTTACCTAAGTAAAAATATCTGGTCTTCTATTATTATTTATTGTTATTTTTTTTTTTTGGTAAACACTGCCTGTTGCTGGGCAGCTCATTGTGTGCTTGCTAACCCCCAAATAACTATGAGGCCATCAAAGAAACGATTTGTACGAGAACAGCAGAAATTTGTCCACTGGTCTGGCCAGCCCCAGATGACTGCTTCTAACTAAGTCCCCAGGGGGAATTTCCTGATTCCTAGGGAGGGATTAGAAGATCCCTGTCCTTCCCCAGTGCTCTCTGGAGCTGTCCTGGCTGTACTCTTCTGACTGAGAAAGATTTTTCAGTGGCTGTGCCTGTGAACCGCATGCTCTGTTGCTTGCAGGCCTGTTGTAAGTAGCTCGGCTTTTGAAGGAGCAGCCTCTTTGGATAGAGGCTTAAAATGATGGTTACAATTGGTATCGCTTGGTTCTGCTTCCTACCAACCACACAGTGCACTCGGGGCTCTCCTCTCTTACTCGTCCTGTGAGAGCCTTTCCTCCCATATGTCTACTTGATTCAGGTTTTCTAAGACTGCTACTCAATGTCACAGAACCACAGATCCCTCACGAGTGCATGTCCCCAGGGGCACTTCTCAGGCACTGTCTGTCTGTCTCCTGGCCACCGGCTTCCCGTTTTGCCTAGAGGAAATCAGACAGCCTTCCATGGCTCTTCAGTTCTGTATCCCATGGCCTTCCTCTGGCTGATGACAGGCTCTAATGCCCCATACCTGCCCACTTCCCCACCTCCTTCATAATCATCACCCTTTCTTACCATTCTCTCAAAATAAGAACCTGGGCCCTTCTCATGTTAAGATTTTTTCTGATAATTACAAATTGTGCATAAAAACAATGATATATATGGAAAAATTATAGGAATTTAGGCTATTTTGCAAAGTCCTTGTCACGAATGCCCTGTTTGCACTGTCTCTAGAAGCCTCCACAGTGACTTCCGGCTCTCTCAGCCAGCAATTGACCCCTCTAGACACAGATGTCCCCTTTTATAAAAAGATTCTCATTTTATAAATGCCATTAAGTCAGAGCAGCAGCTACAGACACCAGGGATAGTTGGTGGAAGCCTCAATGCCAGAATCACAAATTAGGTCCCTCTAACGTGATGGCCGTCAGGTTTGGGGGCTGTTGTGTAAGGAATTCCATACATTTGATGGTATCTCCTAAGTTCCAAAAATTCTTAAATCAGTGATTCCTGTTGAGTCACCCTCTGGGTGTAATCATAGACCTAGAACTCATTCAATAAATACTATGTGAATTGATATATCAGCAGGAGAAAAACAGCTCCTATACACATGAAATAATTAAAGAATAATGAAACTTTACCTTCCACTTTCCCTCTTCAATCCACTTTAACTCAAATTGTAAGGTTTCACACTCTGATTTCATATCTCCCCATCTTGCTCAAATTGTTTATTTTATCTGGAATGTCCTCTCGCTAACTCTAAGTTCTCAAATGTTTTGACTCAACTAAGATGTTGCTCCTCTGTAAGGGTTTGCCTGGCTCTTCCTCATCTCAAACTCCTTGTCACTAAGCTCCTGCAGCACCTTCGTTGTATATTTACAGCTCGTGTCTCTGTTAACCTCTTGCATGGTCATTACTCTGCAGAGCTCACCTCCTCTACTCCACTGTGGCTTGTGGACCGATTGATGTCTGATTCAGCCTTGCATTCTCAATGCCTATCATCACATTTTACATATAGTAGGTGTTCAATATTTCTGAAATAAATGAACAAACGGACTGTGAAACTAAGACCATGAGATCATTAAGATTTCAGTGAAAGGGAGTGTCAGATTGGCCTGTAGGGGTTGGGAAAATTTTCTAGGTAAGCTGGAACTTGTACAAGATGGCGAAAGATTGATATAATTTGAAGGAGGTGCAAGTTTGAGTATAAGGCACAGAAACACTGCTATAAAAATCTCTGCTCCCTTTGTCTAGATGGGCAACTTCTGAGGACTCATTTGGGAACAGTTAAGGCAGTAGTTAAAACAATTCATTCATTGACATGTCTTTTCATGAAAAATCCAAAAGAATTTGGCAATTAGGAAGGGTAGACTCTATGAATAAATAAGGCTAGACAAGAAGAGTGCATGTACTCTTGTACATATAACCCTCACTATAGAAATGAAGCTTGCTTATCAGCACAAGGATTCTAGGATGGGTACTGGTCTATGCACCCAAGAAGTCTGACTTACACAAGATCACAATGACGGCCTTAACTGAAAAGGCCTGCCTAGGTTACTCTCAGTTGTCCAGCATGAGCCTCAGACTGCCCTTATTGAGTGACCAGGGATCCCTGCTCTGACATTGCAACTAAACCCTGTATGCATCAGACGATGAAGACTCAATCAGGCCCTCTGATGTAAGGGTCTGGTTCAAGGTTGCCCCCCGAGGAATGGGTCCAGGTAGGAAGGCTGAATTCTGTGAATGTCCTCATACTCACACCAATAAGAAACAGAAAGTAGGCTTCATCCAGGAAAGACAGGCATTGGCAACATGCCCTGGCCTAGGAGGGTCCCAGATCTTTCTCTCACTTGATGTGTTACCCTGGCAAAATTCTCTTTCCCTACTGAATCCTCTGTGAGATAGGAGGTTTAACTCACTTGGTAACAACTCAAGTGCCTCCTCTATTACTAGAGAGCAGAAAGGGGCCCCGGGAGAGAACTCACCTTGCTAGAAATACAGAGGCAGCAAGGTTTCCTTTGAGGTGAAATGAGGAGAATGAGCCACTGTTGCAGGCCCTCGCCCTGGAGAGCAAGGAATAGGCCATATATAAGAGAATGAGTGAGAGAGAGATGAGATCATCCTGTCTGGGGCTCTGTCCCCTACAGTGTTAGCCTCTGGGGACCTTAGAAATTAGCACTCCTGGGGAAGGTTAGGGGTTTGGGGAGCCACAGACCTATAAACAACCCAAGCATTCATGACTTTGGAATGCTTCTG
>NW_012148606.1:34932-36950 GCF_000956105.1 Propithecus coquereli
AATCCTTTTCTCCTTTACTTTTTCTAGCTGCCTGGAATATGGACGTGATGCCTGGAGGCTTAGAAGCCATTTTGTAATCATGAGGATGAAAGCCACAGAGGACAACAGATCTGGACAGCAGAAGAAGCCATGACATCAGCCTGGGATAGCCTCCCTCCCTCCAGACAGGCTACATGAGAAAAATAAACCATTTCCCTTTTGGAGCCCCTCTTACTTGAAGCTGAATGCCACCTCAACTGATGGTTTAAATAACCAATTCAAACCAATAAAATAAACATCAATTAAGCTTTTTTTCCACAAATGAGAGTAAAGCTCAACCATATTAAGAAGGAATAAAAGAAACAAAAACTACTTACAGAGATTGTTTTTTAAAAAAACCATATGAACCATGCAGTAGGGATAGAAAAGAAGGAGTGCTCTGGGAAACCCTGATAATTAACAATGTTAACTGTTCTTTTAAAAAAGCAATTGGGATTGTTGCTTTGCTTTTAGCCAATCCATAAAGAGAAAACCTGGGCTGGAGGTGAGACTGTGGGACCCCAGGTATGTGGCACCTCAGTTTAGTGCCAATGGTTTAGAGAGAGCCCTCTATTGGCCAGCTGTGGGATAACAGGAGCTGCTACGTGGCGGTTGTGGAGAGACAGCAGGGAGAGATGGAATGGTGACCTCTAGACTGGGACCTCCAGCCAAAAGAGAAGGCTTCGCATCACACGCTGGGTTATTTATCTTACCATTTACAGATGCGCGCCATGTAGCACAGCTGCAGTGGAAATCGCTCACGGAGAATGCACGGTGAGCGCCCCAGGTGAGCTGTGCAACGGTGCAGCCCTGCGGGGTACGCACGCGCTGAGAGAGCACCGAGCAAAGGCAGCTCGAGGTGGTCCAGCCAGGACTCCTAAAGGTGTCTGGAGTCTGCTATAAAAGGAGGGGAGAAAGATGGCTTGATGTGAAAGACAGGAGCGGGCAGTTCGCGCAGGATCACTGCAAAGATCTGAAAGCAAGAGCAAGCCTGGGGTGCGCAGGTGCCTGGGCGCATGACATCAGGAAAAGAGGGGCGATGATAGCAGACCCTCCGGGAGACGATGGGGACGTTGTGGAGGCTGGACAGAGGAAATTAGAAACATGCTGTGAGGGGAGGTTAGGACGCTTTTTTGCTGAGGAAGTTCATGGGGAAGCTATGAGGGAGGGTTACAGAGAGAGTTGCAGGAGAGGTGAGCCACCTCGGGGGGTTTCTGTTTCCCCCTTATCTCCTAAGCTGATCCTTCCCCTTCCCAAGCTTCACTCATTCGCCTCAAATCCCTGATTGTCAGAGTCCCCGAGAGTCCTTGGCCCGCCCAGGTTCAGCCGTGATAGTCCAAACTGGGCCGAATGACCCCTTCAGCTGTCAGCTGAACTTCTCCCCGCCAGTGTGTCATTGTCACTCAGACTTGAACAATTTTCCCTCCAAATCTCTCCAGTCCAATCACGACCAGACTCATAACCCAACTCATCCTTGAATCTCCCTCATTCTCTCCTCTCCTGATGCTCAGTCTTCAAGTCCTTTCAATTTGTACCTCACAGTCTCTCCAGAAAAACTTGAAAGTGACCCACGCAAAGACTCTGGGACTCTGTGATCTGAGTCTGTCATCCACCCGAGGAGGTAAGTTCTGGGCTAAGACTCCAACTCCTACTTGGTGAGACCGAGAGCAGGTCAGCGGCTGGAGCGGGGATCCGGGCCCAGGCAGGGTAGGACTCCTGGGGCCAGGGGGCCGCGGGACCCCGCTGGCTGAGACTTCCGTGGAGTTGAGACATCAGGAGTGAGGTCGAGGATGGGGTTGGGAGCCAGAGGCCGGGGCTGGACGCAACTCACTTCTCCCTTCCCCGACCCTGGTTCTGACACCCTCCAAGTCCTTCTCCAGATGACCCAGAGGTAAGTCCATGACCAGTGGTCAAACGAGAAGCTCCTCCAAGCAGGGCGCGGCGAGAGCTCAGTCAGTGGGACGCACACAGGTGTGATGCTCAGTCATCAACTCAAGTCA
>NW_012148607.1:0-16444 GCF_000956105.1 Propithecus coquereli
TGTAACCATAAGGAGACAAGCAGGAGAATTTATGGAAAGCACGTGAGCATTGCAATGGGAAGCCCTTTGAGGGTTTTAAGCACAGGAGGGACATGATCTGATTTATGATGGGCAAAAAAATCACCCTGGCTGCTGCCTAGAGAATGGCTTGTAGTGGGAAAAGGTTGGAAGCAGGGACCCCGTTAGGAGCCGATTGCCACAGACTAGGCAAGAGATGGCAGTGGAGTAGACCCAGGAGGTAGAATATTCCAGGCAGTTTTTTAAAAGATTCAGAGTCATGAAAGTGGATGACACTTTGGGCATGATAGCTGTGATGGCATGAATGGCATGGGTTTTTGGAGGTGACAAGTGAGAGGTAGGACAGATAAGTACGTAAGGGTCCTGAGTATCACAGGAAGAGCTCAGTTTCTATTTCTTATGATGATGGCCATTAAAGGTGCTAGCACATCAGAGTTGCTCAGACATAGTTACAGAAGGACCATCCATAGGAGCCCCAGTATTGGAGTATGGAAGACGCTTTCACAGGTATTTCATGGGACCTTTGTTTAGCAACTGTAGATTCTCCTCTCCCCATGCCAAAGGCAGCTTGATGGCCAGGCTGAGTTCTGTTCCGGGATGTGCTCTGCCTGCAAGTTCTATGGACATCCAGATACCTTGGGGACAGAGCCAGGTGGCCAAGGAATGGAAGACAAGCATCTGGCCATGGGTCCCAGACCAGCTTTCATCGCCTTATATCCCTCACCAAGCCATGCCCAGCCTTGTCCACAAATAAGCCTGATCTACTGGCCAATACAAAGAGAAACTTCTGGACATAATTCCTCATGGACATTTATTGCTCAAGTTTGTTCCAGATTTTAAAGAGATACTAATGTGTTCTCTCTAGCCATGACTCAGTTTCCAAAAAGCACTTTGACTGTAGGGAAACATCTTGCTCTAGGCCTCAGTTTCCCTGTCTGGAAAGGGAAAAGATTAGATTTGGTGACCTAAGATATTTTCCTGGAGCTTTCTAACCTGTTTACTTTGCTCCCTTTCTACTCAGAACCCACTTGCATGTTTGCTCTTCATGAAGGAACAAAGCCACAGTGTTTGGATGAGCCCATTCAACGAGGGGCCTCTGTTCCACGGGCCAAGAGGCCCCATAAGATTCCACTGAAGGGAAAAGCAGAATCCCACCAGGGTCTGGTCTGCCCTGTGTGTTCTGGAAAGTACTTGCACAGCCTAAATTCCCAGCCCTCACACCAGAGCAAGACGTCCTTTCTTTGAAACCCAAGAAAGTTGCAGGAGCGGCCATTTACCTGTCACATGGTTTCATAATTTCTCTGGCACCTTCACTAATCACTGAAGTCAGTTTTGGCAGGCAGTGGGGCAAGCTCTAGGTCTGACGTGGATGTGCTGGACCACAGCTTGTTCCCAGAGAGAAAATTGGAGCCGAGATCTTTCAGGGCCCCTCCTGAGTGTGTCTGGCCACAGGGATCTGCTCATGAATATTTGGGGGCCCTGAGGAAATCCAGGAAGCCAGCTGAGGCACAGGCGGGAAAACCAGATGACACTTTGGAAAGCCGAGTCTGCAAGTACCTGTGACCCCAGCCAGGTGCTGGAAACACCCCTGTATGGCGCAAGGGGAGGCCGAAGAATCGTGGAGGGCTTAGAAGATGCTGAGTGACTCAGGACTGACAGGGCATGCAAAGCACATGATATGTCCATGCAGTGTTGAAAATCATGCTTCTTCGTTCCTCCTCTCAATGGAAATTCATCTATGTGTGCTGTGCCAGGCACCAGGGATACAGTGACAGGACGTCAACCAACGCACTCCTTTCCTTCCCAGAAATACGGACTGAAGGAAGCTGAGCAATGTGGTCCCAACTGTACACGCTCAGGAGAAAGGGATACGAGCATAGCCTTGGGTGACGACTAGGAAGGCTTTCTGGAGGCAGTGACATGCCAGACAAGCTAGAACAGGCACAGAGAAATAACAGCTCTGTAGCACCAGTGGAGAACGCTTGGGCTTTGGACCAAATGGGCTTGGTTTCAAGTTGACTCTCTGAGTCTTTGTGTTCTCATCAGTAAAATGGGAAATATAATGCTTGTTTTAGGGATGTGATGGAGATTAAATGAGTTAAGGACAAAATGTCCCTGGTTCAAAGAGGGGTTTATTGAAATGATTGGCTGCTGCGGGGCAGGGAGCTGGAGGTGATACGGAGTCCAGGTGAGAAAATCTACAGTACTGTTCCTTCTCCCCACCCTGTGGCTAGAGTTGGGGAGGGGAGGGCCCAGGCCAGCACCCCAGATTGTTTGGGTCCTGGTGACCTGTTTGCCCAGAGCTTGCTGAGAGCATCAGTACAACAGGCTTCTGCAGGCAGCCAGAGAGGCTCAGGGTGAATTTCCACAAGCCAGGAGGGCCCCATTCTGAGGCTCACACCTCAAGAACTTGAGATGTTGGCCAAGTTCAGGCCGTGGGAGGGGAAGGCGAGTGCCGCGTCGGCTGGATTTGGTGGGGAAATGGGCCCCAGGGTGGAAAGGAAAATAAAGATTCCTGCTGTAGCTTGCTCACAGAGAGAGGCAGCACTCAAAGCCTGCCCCTCCCCCACTCTCGATTTTGAAGGAGAACTGAGCTTCAGAATCTGACCCAGCAAAGACCTGCCTCCTCCAGGAAGCCTGCTTGGATGTCACTGGCTGCTTACGAGCTCTCACTCCTCCAACGCTGTGGACTTGAGTGTGGCTTCACCCTCATGTGCAGGGTGCTTACAACACACCTGCTTCATATAGTTTATTCTTGATTCATATTGTACACTTCCACCAGGAAAGGCAAAAGGGAGAAGACAAAATACACATTTATTGAGTCCCTATTGTATACCTCACCTTGGGCTGAGCAGTTCTCATATGTCATCGCACATAAATCTTGCAATAGCCCTCCAAGGTAAAGACAACTATCTCCATTTTCTAAATGGCTTGAAGAGGCGTAAGTTCCAGAACTGGAACCGAAGTCTGCTGGACTCTGGATCTTTTCTAAAGTCATTTGTCCTTCAAGGCCTAGCTCTTCCATATGGAAGTGAGGTCCTCTGTGGAAAAAGAGTACATTCTGTGTACTGCAGTGAAATAAGTCTGGAAAACGCTGCTCGTTAAGCATTCCTCTTGAGTTTCCCAATCCACAGTATCGTATTCAAGGCTCTGAGAAGTCCTGCAGAGAAGACACCAGACTTTCTTTACTTAGCCTAGCACTCCCCAAGGGACACTTCAGTCTCATTACAGCTTCTA
This sequence comes from Propithecus coquereli, assembly GCF_000956105.1. NCBI lineage: Eukaryota > Metazoa > Chordata > Mammalia > Primates > Indriidae > Propithecus > Propithecus coquereli. The sequence goes on from NW_012148607.1 coordinate 3,256, forward strand.
ACATCCCCCAAAGCCCCTAGGTACACACTTCGAAATATACTATCTATAAAGCAAAGATCACCAAAATGACAGCATTCAAGAACAAGCTCTCAGAGAAACTTAAGGTGGGCAGTGAAGGCTGAACTGGACGTGAATAAGAGGGTGTAGGAAGAAGGGCATATGAGATGGCGGAACAGAATGAGGAAAGGCACAGATGTGAGAGTAGCATGACGAGGCATCAAGACAGGAACAAGACAGCCCCAGCTGAAACCCACTTCCTAAGTACATGAACTGTTATGTTCTTTGACCACAAAAGGCTGTCTTTAAAGCTAGAAGCGCGGTATAACTCCGAGTCATGCTATCAGGCGTTGCAAGCAGGAGGCAGTAGTCGAAATAAACATCCCTGTTGCCTAAGGAAACAGGTAGAAAGCAGCATGAAGGACCTTAGTTAGACTTCAGTTAGTCTAACCAGTTTCCCATAAACCACATGCTCTATTCTACCATCCCTTTGCCTCTGTTCCCCACACTGGAATGCCCTCCTTTCTGCACCCATCCATCTTTCCAGCCCCCACTATGCAGCTCATTTATCAAGAAGACTTCTAAAGATTCCATGCTCTTTACTATCTCTGGAATCAGGAAACCCCAATCCATTTCCCCACTCAGAGAAGATGCTGGAGATTTAAGATGTCAACATTGGGACTTGGAATCTTGGTACCAAGATGAGGCAAAGAAGTGGTCCTGCCAAATTCTGTCTAGGACTGAGCACACACCTGGCATATCACACACCGTCAGAGCACCACACAGTGACAAATGCTGGGCTGTCCGAGTGAGGATGGCCCAGTAGGAAGCTCCTGGAGACTGTCACATGGGACATGGGTGAAGGAAAGGATTGGGGGGCCGTTCATAGATGGAAATGTAATCAAAATCTTCAGGTAATAGGTCACATTTGTGCAAGCCCTTATGTAGTCTGGAGTATGCTCCTCAAAGTGTGGTCCCCGAGCCAGGGGCATCAGCATCACCTGGGCACAAGTTAGAAATGCAAACTCTTACACACCACTCCTCCCAGGACAACTGAGTCAGAAACTCAGGGTGGAGGCCACTCAAGAGTTTTAATGAGGCCTCGGGTGATTCTGAAGCAGCACTGACCTGTATTCCCATTATAATAATTGCTCCTCGTGAAAATAGTGTTATTATCCCTTGTGAAAAGCATCTCAGAGAGGAAATTTGCTCAGTCCTAGGACTCACAGCAGATGCGCTGCAGAGCTGGAGCTCCAACCTAGCTGGGACTCCAAAGCCCAGTCATTCTGCTCCCAAGGACACCAGATTCCGGCAGCAGGACAGAGCTGTCTGCACGGTAGGAACAGAGCCGCCTGCCGTAGCCCCAGTGGGCCTTAATTGGCTCATTAATAGCTGTGATTAGCAAGAATGGAGAAGCCTTTGTCTTTGAAGTCCCCAGGCTGTGCTAGAAGCTCACACAGGGTGCTTGCCGTGGCTAATTAAAGCTGAGCCCTGTTTCCTGTCAAGGAACCCGAGTGTTAATGGCTTCAAGGGAGAAAAATTAAGCTTCAATTTCCATTCAGGGGTAATGGATAGAACCAGCAGAATGAAGATGAGAAGAAGGGGCCTTTTAAAGAGGCAGGGCCCCTGGGCGGGAAGCGGGGCTCAAGGTCTCTTCTGAAGGACCCAACCAAAGAGGTGCCGCTGGCTTTGGGGTGGCGTGGGCTGAGGCCAGGCTCCGGTTCCCACAGGCAACCCCATGGCTGACATCATCTTCATTCTTACCGTTAGTAGGACTTCTGAACATCTCAGCTTCTTGCCCCTGATTACACCCGCTCCTCAGGCGGGTGTGAATTGTAAGAGGGAAGGAAGAGCTGGGTGACAGTCCTGGTGATAACAGGATCCCAGGAACTATGACGGTTCTGGTCCCCAAAGTCACATCTACTATAGGCTCGAAGTGCTCCTGCTACTACTACGGATTTATCAGTCACCTTTCCTCACGTCTTTACTAAGTGCCAGATACAGGGCTGGGTGTTTTACATGATCTCATATAAAGCTGTCGATAATCCTACAAAAAATGCACAAGACATAGGTAGTTAGTTAACTGCTTGCCCAAAGATATACGTATCTGAGCAACAAACTAAACCCAGCTATAGCTGCTTCAAAACCCCTTGTTCTTAACCACTAATATAACCAAGACTCCCTCATCCTTGAACTTCCTTTCTTGGGGCTCAGGTCACTCCAAGCTGAGAATGCTAACTCCACCCAGCCTTCTACCTGGGACCTCGTATCCTCTCTTCCCTTTCTCTCCGCCACCCCCCTGCATCAGGGGAGGTGACAGGGGACAGCATCTTTCCTGAGAACACATTGTTGTTGGGTGAAGGGATCAAACTAGACCCTAGCTGTGTGAATGTAAGCACAGAGGTGATATTTCTGAATCAGAACTCAGAATATGTGCTCTGAAAAATGGCCTATTATAATTTAATTAACTTCTTTCTCCGAAAATTTGATCAAAGCAATCAAATCTTAGAGAGTTTGATTGAACATATATCACCTTTAATGAAAAGAATATCACATAAAAATAAACACAAAAGTCAGCCAATAATTAATATATCTGTCTCAATAAAATCCAGATTGTTTGAGTAAGAACTATCCCAAGACACCCAGCGGGTGGTAAATGCAATTCCCAGGGAGCCCATCATCCTAGCTCCAAGTAGTCAAAGGCTTTCCCTTCTTCAAGGCCTAAGTCCTGGGAGCTGCCCCACAGCCCCCCACGCCAACCTTCCCCTGCCACCCCGAAAGTGATTACAATCTCCAATTCCCCATCTTTTTAATGGCCTGTTTCAGAGTTGAATGTGAGCCTGCCTGTCCCCCACCACCTCCAGTTCAGACATTCTTAGAAAAAACCAGTCTGAGTTATCTCTGCCTCCCAGGGCCCAGGCCTGCAGAACCCAGCAGGCTTCAGTGAGTGTTGGCTGAATGAACAAATGAATGACGTTTCCTAGCCTAGAATTCATCTCTGCGTGGTCCTGGGCTTTGTTTCTTTCTCACAGTCTTTTGACTATGGGTGTCCACTCTGCCTCCTCAGAGGTAGCAAGTGCGTCCAGGGCAGGGACTAGGTCTAACCTGCTTCTCCACCGCCTATGTCAACCCAAGGCCCGGTGCCGAAGAGACCTACAGAAGGGCTTATTAAAACAATGAATGATCAAAGAACAAAGAACTTGGCTCAGAAATGTTCCTTCCTTGGCAGAGAAAGTGTTAAGCTGTATGTGTGAACCTACCCCCACCCACCTCAGCCCCACTTCCCAGCAACCTAAATCAAATTAGAAAGAGTTAGAAGGAGTTCCCTGCTGTTTGGTTATTCTAGTTGGTTATTCTAGGATGGTTGGAACACACAAGACTGAGCCCAGAAGGTGGGGCTGAGGTGCGGTCAGCTGGGTGCCCAGGCAGGGCAGAGGGGCCAGGCCAAATACCCACCGACACCTAGGACCCTCCACACAGATGGGGAGTAGTGTCCCCACCTCCAGGACTGACTCAGAAGCTCCCAGCTCCCTTTGGTACACATGGCTCCTCAGAGATCTGTGTCCTTGGCCTAGCCATGAAGGTCAACATGGTGGAGAAGAAAACACACACAGAAGCCCTGGCTCCTCACTGGTGACACTCCCTCTCCTTCCCCCCAACCCATGAAATGGGGCAACAATAATAATGTCATCTTCAGGGTGTGGTTGAGACATGGAGCACAACGGCCAATGGGGTGGGGCTTTATGAGCTGTCATGGGGACCGTCAGGCGGCACCTTGCCCATAATGGCTTCATAAAGACAGAAAGTGGCATCATATGTGGAGAGAAAAACAGACCAAATTGCTAGGGGTGACAAGAAATTCACTTCCTGAGCATGTACTCCACACCAAGCCCTGGGCTGGTAAACACATGACCATGCTTTACTTCATTAATTTTCACAGCCAATGTTCAGTGTAGGGATTAACCCCATGGAAAAGATGGAAAATTAGACCAAGGAGACTTAAAGAGTTAAAGCCACGCCCCCTCTGCCACCACCACTACCACCATTGGTCTTCAAAGTCAAGGCTGAGCCAGGCTCAAAACCCAGGATTTTCTGACCCCACACTCTCAAGTTGCCTCCCCCAAACCATAGACATCCATTCTGGCTCTATCTCAGCCATGCACTTGTTGTGTTTCCACGGACAAGTCCTTCCTGCTGCACCTGTTTGAGTCCTATTCACCTTTCAAGGAGCTGCTCAGTCCCAGTCTGCTCAATCGCATGCCCACCTCTCTCCACGACCACCTCTAACTGCAACTGCTATTCCTATTAGAGTTGGAATTGGCACAGCAGCCTGTATTTCAGTCTGCCTTCTGTCGGAAAGATTGCACAAGCCTGTGCCCTCCCTCTAGATTGGGATCCCTGGAGAGACAGAGCCTGTATTCTACCCATCTCTATGCTTCTCTACGCCACCAGTCACAGCCCAGTTCAGAACCTTGTGTGAAAGAGGGACACAGAGAAGATGCATCTATTAAAGTGCCCCTTCCCCAGGCCTGTTTCCTCACTAGATGGTGGACAAGTTAGACTAAATCAACAATTCAAAAGGCCAGGTATAAGCCCTACACTGACGTGCCCCCCTTTACCTCTCTGACCTCATCTCCTATGGTCCCATAACACTGGCCTCCCTGTTCTTCCTTCAGGACATCAGTCAGCCCTGCTGCAGGACCTTTGCATCAGCTGTTTTCTCTGCCTGGAGTGATGTTTCCCCAGATGGCCCCATGGCTACCTCCCTTCCTCCTGCAGGTCCTCCTTTCCTGACCACACTATTTAAAATTGTGCCACCCCCCCACCCCCAGCATTATCTGTGTCCCTTCTCTGCTTTATTTCTTTCCATTGCATTTCTTATCATCTTACAGTTTTTATAAACTGCTAGGCTGTTAGCTAGCAACCTCAGAATTACTTGGGGAGTTTGTTTTAAAATGCAAATTCCTGACTCCCACCACACCAGCTACATCAGGATCTCAGGGATGAAGACTAGCCATTTGTGTTTTATAAATGCTCTGTAGGTGACTCGGATGCACAGACAGGGTTGGGAACTGTAGAAAACCACTGGAACAAATGAAGGTCCCTTCCAGTTGGGACATAGTTTGAGTTGACCAAACTTCAGCCTCAACCCGGGCCTTTGTCCCACCCCCCGCCCATGCTGCTCACGTGGCCCCCCTCAAGCTGCATGGAACTATTTGCTGTTCTCTGACGGTAGTATCCCTTTCAGATCTGCTCAGCTTTTGCTCGTGCTCTCTCTTCTACTCCAGCTGTTCTCTCCAGTCCTCTCAACTGATTCTCCAAAGCACTGCTGAGACGCTCCCTCTTCCAGGAAGCCTGCCTGCCCCCTTTACACTACCTGATTCAGGCTCCCTAACTTCTTCCTCTGTCCTCAGAGGATCTTGCACATGTCTTTGGTACAGTATTTATCACACTACGTTGCAATCAATTTTTCAGATGTTTGTCCTTTTCAGTAGACCATGGCTCTGAGTAAGGCAATGATTGAGTCAGAGTCATTGATAGTCCCAGTGCCTGGCATAGCACTTGGCACATGGCTGGTGTTTGCTACACTGTGTGCTGGAGTGCCTGTGTTCATGAATGCATGGGTAGGTAGGTGAATGCATGCTTAGCAAAGTCTGATGTTGTACGGTTGAGATGCTTTGTCTTCAAACTGATCCGATATTTTCCAGTTTCATCTGAGCATAGTTAACCATGGTTTCCAGCTCAAATCTGCTCTTAGAACAGGACAGACCCTAACAAGCTCCCTCCTACCCATCTGTCAATGAGTGACCCAGCTTTGCTGGGAATCCCTTCCCTCCTAGAGAGTCTTATTCACTTTCAAGGGGAACCCAAGCCTTTCTGCCACAAAGGTTCTAGACATCAAAGCAGCCCTTGGGGAGTTCTTTTGTTCATGGTGAGGACTTTATCTTACCTCCCCCAAGTCAGGTGATTCTTAGCCAATTACATCACAGAATATAATAAGACCTGCCCCTAATGATAATCCAAGCAGAAAACAAAAAAAAAAAAACAAAACCCATCTCACACACACGCATCAGAGATCACTGGGTTCAGCCTCTTCTTCACTCTTCAGACGGACACTTGCATAAGGTCGCTGGGTGCTTGCAGGACTCCACCCTTTTCAGTGGGAGGCTCTTTCCTTTCCCCACCCTTTACCCCTTGCCTGCCAGAGAACGGCTGGACTTCCTTTTAACGAGAGCCATGATTTATGTCAGCTGGGCCCAATTAGCACCAAGCTCTCTTGGGCCGCCAAGTGCCCCGCTGGCCAGCAGCTGAGGCCTGTCTGGCAGGACATATTTGGATGATGAAGCCATGCCACATGCTAAATTCTGCCCAGGAAAGAGCAACTCAACTTGGATGCCCACCAAAGGCTGCCAGGCTTGGCTCCTGCCCATGAGTTGGGCAACGAGGCTGTTTGGCAGCGGATGGGACAGTGCTTCCCTGGCAAGAGGGCTGAGTGAGGCTGGTCTAGGAGAGCACCACCCTAGGGCAGGATGCCCTCCCAGGGCTTGGCTGGGCCCAGCAAGTATAGGCAGTGAGAGAACCCTGAGCTGCGAGCCAGGAGACCTGGACTCAGACCCAGCTCCACCAACAACTCCTTATTGGGTGACCCTGGACACACTGTTTATCTCCCTCTCTACACCTCAGCTTCTCACCTGGGAGGTGGGAAGGATTCCTTTGCCTGCCTCAGGAGACACATGAGGGACATACAAGATAGCCAAAAAGGGCCTACTCTCTTTAAGCCTCATCCATAAAATGGGACAAGCATGGAACTTCCCTCACAGAGCTGGCGTGAGTTTAGGTGTGGATTAATGCACAGTGCCTGGCATGGAACGAGAGCTAAAGCGGCCATTACCTAGCTCCTTTGTGGAATTAGTGTTACGCACTGGGGCAGCCGTTCCACCTCTCTGACTCTGAGACTTCTTATATGCCTTCTTCATAAGCGTCAATATGAAAATCAAATTTGGAAACTCAGGCTCAAAAAGTAGCTTGTGTAAGTTGATACAACTAAGAATTGGTGGGTTTGGGTTCTGAATTTAGATCTGTCTGACCCTAAAGTCCATGTGGCATCTATGGTAGCAAGATGCACTCACCACCCACTGGTGTTCAGATCCTGCTTCCAGGGGTGGGTATGCAGCTTAGGGCCGGCCTGGAGAGGCCAGACGTACCAGCTGACACAGCTCTCAGTTGCCGCCCCAGATCAGCCCTGTTGTGTTGATGGCAGAACTTCTGAAAAGCCCAACCTTCCAGGAGAAGAGACTAAAACAAAGCAAGGAAGCCCTGTCCTGAGCCCCCAGTGAGTCACATGCGGGCCCTGCAGGAAAGGACTACAGGCCCTGGGCTCTGTCAAAACCTGTCCCAGGTGCATGCCTGGCCTTACAGGGGCACACCTCCTCCTTAGTCTGCCCTAAGTCCTCCCTGCTGTACAGGTGGAGGCTCGGACTGGGAGAAAGAGCACATGGATTTTAATCTCAGGTCTGTCACTGACTTTCTACAAGACTTGGAGAAACACTTTTAACTTTTTGAGCCTGAGTGTATCTTGCATCAAATGGAAGTGCCGTGCAAACTCGTCAATTTGGGTGTGTTTCTCACAATAGGATTTTTTTTGCTCCTATAAACTTTTGAGCAGTGGGATGATTGACTCCTCTTGACCTTGTTCGTCATTTTGTTTTCTCACATCTCTTTAAAAAAAAAAAAAAAAGAAAAAAAGAAAGCAAAAGCAAACAATCCCCTCTTCATTTATTAATGTCTCTGGGACACCCAGCTGGGGGATAAAAATGCAGGGAAGACGGTTTTCAAGCCCAGATAAATCTGCAGCTCTTCACCCCCATTTGGAGGAGGACAGACCCGGGCCCTGGCCAAGCCCTGAGAACATGAGAGCCTGCAACTTCCAGAGAAGTAAACATGCTTTGGAGTGAGAGAGGAGCCAACGGAAGTCAGTAAGCTCAGAAAGACTTGAAAGGTTTTTGGATCTTTAAGGCAGAGTATTAATTCATTTGGAGGCGTTGTGGGCTGTTAGATGCCAAATCTGGTCTCGATAAATTAAAATCTGCCGATGAAATGCCTTAAGTTTTTACCCTAAACCTGCCACCATCCCCTACTATCTTCTTTCCTTCTGGGAACTAGGATCCAGTCTCTTGATTTATTTTTATCCCACCGCACACTCCCTCCACCCTAGTACTGAGCATGCAGAGAGTGCGCGGTAGAAGTTGCACCCGTGATGGTCAGCCCTCACCACCCAGGGGCCCACGCACACTGTGATCACCAGGACCCAGCCCCGTTTGAGCAGGTGGAAGGTGTCTACTTCAGCTAAACTCACACATGTTGCAGTCCATGGATTCCAGAAAGGATGGTCAGCTCAGATGTGATTCATCCCAGCCACAGAGCCTCTTGGATATGACCTCAGATAAGGGAACATGCGCTGGAATGTATGAACATTTGGCATAAGAATGTCAAGAGACACCCTGATCCAATCAACTTATAAAGGAACATTTGTCTGTTTATTAATCAGCAGATGGTATCTTTCTGATCTTTCAACTACTGGGTGTGGGGAACCCAGAGACACTGGGACAGAAGAAAGAGATGTGTGAGAATGGAATGAACACTAATTTACAAAACAGTCACTGAATGGGGAAAAAAGGTCAGAGACAGAAAACAAATGTAACCTTTGGTATTATCATAAAAAATAACACTAGGATTTCCTAATTCTGTAGAAATTTCTTACTTGCCCTCCCTCACCACAGCCTTATCCAGTAAGTCTCATTATGCCTATTTAATAAATGGGGAAACTGAGGGAGCTAGCAGTAAGGTTGTTGGCTCCAATATCTTGTTCATAAAATCATTGAAAGTCAGTGCTATACTTTTGAAATTAGAGAACGTGATCAATTTGACCAGTTTTTTCCCCGAAGTAAGGAGGATGTAAAAAGACTGATTATGAGTCATAAATTAAACTTCCTTTCAAAGTGCCTTCATAAGAGATTAAAAGCCTTTTGCCCTACAGTACTAAACCTGCAGCGGGTTTCCTCTGGAAGGCCCTTTCCCCTCTCTTACCTCACTTTAAATGGCTCAGTCCTGCAGGTTCTATTCTTGGTCCTCCTCTCTTCTTCATTTGTGCACTCTTTCTAAGTGAAGTCACCCATATCACAGCTTCGAGTGGTATCTCTCACCTGCACATCTCTAGCATGGATTCTTGGAAGATCCACACCTACGTGTTCTACTGCGGGCACTTTGGCAGCTGAGATTCACAACGGCACTTAAAACTAGACAGAGCAGATTCCCCTCCCCAGGTAATATGTTCTTTCTTTCACACCCAATCAGGGAGGGAGGAAGGAAGAGAGGGAGGGAGGGAGATGGGTGGTGCTAAAGAGCCCTGAAAGACTGTCTAGTCCAAGCCTTCATTCTAAAGATGAACAAACTGACCAGAGTCAGATCTGGGACTGGAAATCCTGCCTCCTGACATCTGGCCTGGATCTTTATAAGAGCAGTGACACAGAGCACTGAGAAATGCCATAAGGAAGGCAGAGGGCCAGTGTGGAAAGCAGGGCCTTTGCTTCAGAGCACTCGTCACAAGTGTGGTCATTGATTTGTCCGTTTACATGTGTGATATCTGTCTTTGCAGTGTCAGCTCTGTGAAACCAGGGGCCACGTCATGCTCAGTACTGTATCCATAGCACCCAACACAGGATGTGCACATAGGAGGCACTCACTAAATATCTGCACCATTCATAGTAGCCACAACATAGAAATCTAGGAATTAATTAAACCAAGAATGCAAGACACAAATTAATTGGTTAATTCAATTGATTGGTTAATTCAAGTGATTATCTAGGCATTATTAATAATTTAACCAATAATACAGCAGACTTCCGTGTGCAAGAGTGTGACATTAATACAGGACACAGAAAATGACGTGAATAAATAGAGAGGGACATTCCTGCACATGAATAGGCTTAATTAATATTAAAAACACATCCCTTCTACAAAATCTATATAAACATTGAATATGAGGCCAATCAGAATTCCAGCTGATTTTTTGAGAATTCCATAAACTTACTCTAAAACGTACATGAAGGACTACAATTACAATTAACCTAAAAATTTTAAGTCTTAAAAAGGAAAAAATAAGAGGGGAGATACTGACCTGCTACAACACCGAGGCAATGAACACACTGTAATACTGGCACAGTTGCAGACAGGCACACTGTTACAGAAGAGAGAGCAGAGACGCACGCTCACAAGCTCACAAGGTGCACTGGCTATTTTCTATTGGCCCCTCCAGATCCTTTCTCTGCTCTTCTCTACCCTGCCTTGCTCTGAGAGGCTGGCCTCCCTGCACTGCATTAACCACACTCACTTGCCCTCCCCTTCCCTGTTAAGTTTGGCCAAGGAGAGTCCCTGGAGGGAGGCTGGAAAGAAAAAGGAGACAGACAGTAGTTACATCCTTTTTCTCCCGCTGCCGAGCTGCAGGTAGGCAGGCCCAGACTGCATTCCTATTCCCAAGGCTAGAACTCCAGCTACAGCTTTTTCTGAATTTTCACAGCCACTCCCTGCCCTTGACTGTTCATACCTGGCAGGTGGGGGGTGGGGGATAACAGCCCCCCAGTGTTGCTAAGGAGTGCCCCACCTACCCTTGTTGGTATCCTTTACCTGGGAGTCCTTCATTAAGCTCTCCTCAGTTACCTCATTTGGGCTTGCATTCTGTTTCCTGCTAGGACCCTTACAGATGCATACGTAAAAAAATTTCACAGACAATAGAAGCAATATTACAAATAAATCTATGACAGATAGTTCAATATGTCATGTTGGGAAAGCTAGCTCATCATATATAGAAGAGGAAAACTAGATCCTTTGCTTAATGCTATATTCAAATATGGTATTATGCAGATTAAAAGCACAAATGTGAAAGACAAAAATATAAAGTTAACAGAAGAATAATCAAGTTAATAGAAGAATAGAAAAATATAAGTTTAATAGACTATGTGAAAGTATATCTTTATGGCAGATATAAGGAAGAGTTTCTCATACAAAACATTAAAAGTATAAACAATAAAGAAAAATGATGAATATTATTTTATTATATTAAAAAAGATTTCTATTCAATGATGGGCACTATAGAGAAAATGAGTAAATAAAAAACAGGACAAAAGATATTTACAATGTCTAAAATTGATACAAGATTAACATCTAGAAGACACATGGAACTCCTGCAAATCAACAAGAAGAAAAAATCATGAGAAAAGTGGGCAAAAGGTATGTATACACAGGCAATTTTCAGAAGAGGAAACCCAAAAAGAGAAAAAGTATCAGGAGAGTTGATCAAAATTGTTAGTAGTCAGAGAAATGAAAGTTAAAAATTAGAAAGCTGGGTAATGGGCAAGATTTGCAGAGATATAGGGATATAGAAACTCTCAGGCTGGCAGGGTTATTGAACATTCTCCACCACTTAGTCAAATTAAGTATATGCATACTCTATAATTCAGCTGTTGAGCTCCTGGGTATACAACCCTCCACAAAAGCTAATTTAGATGTATAAGAGAATTATTTGTGGGGTCCGGGAGTTGGAGGCAGCCTGGAAGATCATTACTCAGAGAATAGAAAGGTAAAATGTGTGAAATACTACTATGGAGATTATGCAGCAATGAGAAAAAATATGAATTGATTTTAAGAGCATACTCTTTGGTGCAAAAAGAAAGAACAGAATTAGATAAATTAAGCAATATCATTTATATAAATTAAGAAAGCATGCACACAATATAGCAATGTATATTTGCAAGAACATATGTAAACAAAAAACTATGATGAAAGACATCACAGTTGTTGCCTATGTATTGGGAAGGAGAAAGGGAATGAGGCATGAGAATAAAAGAAGGTAAATAAAGAGATGATAGATAGATAATAGTCTGATTTCTAACACTAACCTAGGTATGTATACTATAGACCATGAAGCAACAATTTATTTTAGGAGAAAAGGAGTCCAGATGTGGTGGCTCATGCCTGTAATCCCAGCACTTTGGGAGGCCAAGGCAGGAGGACTGCTTGAGGCTAGGAGTTCGAGACCAGACTGAGCAAGAGTGAGACCTATCTCTACAAAACATAAATAGAAAAATTAGCCAGGTGTGGTAACATGCACCTGTAGTCCCAGCTACTCAGGAGGCTGAAGCAGGAGGATTGCTTGAGCCCAGGAGTTTGAGGTTGCAGTGGACTATGATGACACCACTGAGCAACAAAGTGAGACCTGTCTCAAAAGAAAAAAAAAAAAAAAAGAAAGAAAGAAAGAAAGAAAGAAAAGAAAAGAAAAAAGAAAAGGAGAAGGATATGGATGTGGGAGTGGAAATCAGAGAAAGAGAAGAAGAAGGATGAGGAGGAGAAGGAGAAGGAGGAAAGCTAAGAAGGTAATAAAATGGAATAATAAGAAATAGTCAACTAATCTGAAAGAAAATTGGAATAAATGGAACAAATAGAAAACAGACAGCAAAATGGTCTGTCTGATTATGGATCTCAAGCAGATCCATAAACACCTTAAATGTAAAAAATTGTCAGATTGGAACAAAAAAGCAAACCCAATTACATGGTGCCTGTGAGAAATCCCCTTTAAATATAAAGACACAAGTAGATTACAAAGAAGGTATTAAAAAGATACACCATGCTAACACTAATCTAAATAAAGTGGAAGTAGATTTATTAATGTAAGACCAAGTAGACTTCAGAGCAAGAAATACTACCATGGATAAAAAATGTCATTTCATAATGATAAAGAGATCAGTAAATCAAGAGGACATGACCAAAATGTACATGTACCTTATAATAAAGTTTCTAAATACATGAAATGAAAAGTGACAGAATTGAAAGGAAAAATAGATAACTCCAAAATTACATTTGGAGACTTTAACATTCCTCTCTCAATAAGTGATAGAACAAGTAGACCCAAATAAATAAATTAACAAATAAATAAGTAAAGATTGAGAGGACTTGAGAAATATTACAATCAACTTAGTGTAATTGATAACCATAAACAAACATTGTTTTCAAGGGTCCACAGAACATTTATTAAGATAAATTTTATTCCATGCCATAAGATGTCTCAACAAATTTAAATGGATTGAAATAAAATGAAGTATGTTCTCTGACTACAAGAGAATTAAATTAGAAATCAATA
>NW_012148607.1:17056-30157 GCF_000956105.1 Propithecus coquereli
TTTAAATGCTGTTTAGAAGACCATCAAAAATCATGAAATATTTTGAGAAAATTTTTACAAAAGATGTGCAGATATGTACACTGAATGCCTCAAAATATTTTTGAGAAAAGTTAAAGAAAATGTAAGAGATAAACCATTCTTATGGATTATAAGACTCAATATTACTAAGACATATACCACATTTTATTAATCCACTCATGTATTGATGGGCACTTGGGCTGTTTCCACATCTTTGCAATTGTGAATTGTGCTGCTATAAACATTTGAGTGCAGATGTCTTTATTATGGAACGTCTCTTTTTTCCTTTAGGTAAATACTCAGTAGTAGGATTACTGGATCAAATGGTAGGTCTACTTGTATCTCTTTCAGGTATCTCCGTATTACTTTCCATAGAGGTTGTACTAGTTTGCAGTCCCACCAACAGTGTATAAGTATTCCTATCTTTCTGCATCCATGCCAGTATTTGTTGTTTTGGGATTTTTTTGATAAAATGTGGTATATGTATACCATGAAGTACTACTCAGCCATAAAAAAATGGTGAACAAATACCTTGTGTATTAACCTGGATGAAACTGGAGACCATTCTTCTAAGTGAAATATCACAAGAATGGAAAAAGAAACACCACACGTACTCACCATTAAATTGGAACTAATCAAACAACACTTATGTGCACATATGGAAATAAAATTCATCAGAAATCAATCAGGTGGGAGGGGGAGGAGAGGATGAGTAAATTCACACCTAACAGGTACAGTGCACACTATCTGGGTGATGGGAACACTTATAACTTTGACTCATACTGTACAAAAGCGATTTATGTAACCAAAACATTTGTACCCCATAATACCCTGAAATAAAATTTAAGAATATATATTATTAAGACGTAAATTCTCGCCTGACTGATCTAGAGATTCATTGTTATTTCAATCAAAATCCTAGCAGATTTTTCTTTTGCAGAAATTGATAAACTGATTCTAAAAGTTGTATGAAAATGCAAATGACTTAGTAGCTAAACAAATCTGGAAAATGAAGAACAAAATTGGAAACTTAACTATCTGGTTTCATGACTAAATATAAAGCTATATAATATAGTGTAGTGTTGCTGTAAATATAGATCTACATATCAATAGAACAGAATAGAATCCAAAAACGGATTCACACGGAAATGGCCAATTGATTTTTTTATAAAGGTGTTAAGGCAATTCTGTACAGAAAAGATACTCCTTCAAGAAAGGTGCTGGGACAATGGATATTCATTTGGAAAAAGAAGAAGAAAAGGAGGAGGAGGAGGAGAAGGGGGAGGAAAAAGAAGGAGATGAGGAGGAGGGGTAAACAGCACGCTTGCCCTTGATGGTTATCACACAGCTCATACAAAATCCAACTAAAAAGCATCACTGACCTAAGTAAAACCTAAAACTACAAAACTTCCAGAATAAAACAAAAGAAAGAAAAATCTTAGTGATCTTGGGTTAGGCCAAGATTTTTTAAATAGGACACAAAAAGCAGGAATCATAAAAGAAAAACAACTGATAAATGGATTTCTTCAAAATTGAAATATTTTCTGTTCAAAAAACACTATTAAGAAAATGAAAATACAAGCCTTATAGTGGGAGAAAATATTTACAACACTATACTTGACAAAGGACTTGTACACAAAATATATAAAGAACTATGCAATCATATAAAGCCAAACAGCCCCATATTAATGAGCAAAATAGGTTTGAACAAAAGTTTCACCAAAGGAGATATAAGAATGGCAAATAAGCATATGAAAGATACTAAACATCATTAATAATTAGACAAATGCAAATTAAAACCACAATGAGGTACCATTTTACATTCACTAGCATGGCTGTAATTACAAAAACTCATAAGACCGAGTGTAGGTGAGGAGGTGACAACTGGCAGTCACATGTATGGTTAAATGCCTGACATGTAATTAGTGCACCAATATATTATCACTTAGTCATAGTAGCTAGCAGTAGCAGCTATTATGAATATGAGCTATGCAAAATGCAAAACTCCTGATGTGGTCTCTACCCTCATGAAGCTTCTGTCTAACCATACTCTTTCCTTGTATATATGATAATCCTTTGAATTCACTCTCTTAAGGACTCATGTTGTCCTAGCTCTGGGCTAATGCTTTTTGTTGTACCTAGAAATGGTGATCATTCCAGCTGTGGCATTACTGGAAAGTCTTGAGGAAACGAAATCTAGAACTGTGAGCTAACAGTTGACATTGAATAGATTAGACCATGAGCTGCTGTTTTGAGAAGAGAGGAAGAAAAAGATGGGAATGCTAAACACTATGGATAGATTAAGAAAAGCTCAGAGGAAAAAAAAAAAAAAACCCAAAAAACCCAAAACAAAACAAAACGTAAAACAACAACAACAAAAAGACTCAAGGATGTTGGTGAATCTGCAAAAGCTTCTGCCACTTTGGAAGTCGCCTGGATCCCAAAGCCACTGCTTCTACATAAAGGCAACTGTGATGTAGTGAGATAACACGGATCTAGAGTCAGAGATAAGCTTAGGAGCTGTGCAATCTTCATCTCTCTTAGCCTTGGGTCCCAGGGCACACAGATGCTGGATGAATGACTTAGTAAATCAATGAATGAAAAAAACCGTAAAATGTTGGTGCCATTTCTAGACACAAGGAATTTTTTAAAAGGATGATCAGGAGAGTAAAAAGAAGCAAAACCTTTTATATAAGGAATGGAATTAAGAGCAGTTAAGACACAGGGTAACTTGGTTCCTATATCCAAATCTATGAATACCTTTCATGAAGAAAACAGAGATTTGCTCCAGGTGGATAAGCTACAGGTAGGCAGGTGCAGAGTCAATATACAAAAGTGTCTATTAATAAATGTTAAGATTTGCTTCAAAGTGGAATTGACTACCTCGGGAGGTAGTGAGCTTCTTGGAGCTAAATATTATAAGCCCTGTCCAGACAACGACTTGATAAGACTGATGAAAAGGGGTTTCAAACATAAAATGGAAGTAGAGAATCCAGCCCAAATTATGAACTGAGAAAAAGGGAGGCTCGAATTTGGACTTCATAAATGTGAGGGGAAGACAGGTCATTCCAGCAGAGGTGAGACCAGGCTGGAGACACAGATTGGAAAGTCATCACAAAAATGCCAGTGGCTGAAGACAGAAAGTCGTCTGATTCCCCATGACTGGATTTGGTCATTACAGGTCAAGCAAACTTAAATATTTAAGGAAGCGTGCTGGGTGCTACTAGCCTACATGGTGCCAGTGGGATCCCACGTAGATGTGGCCCCTTGCCAGGGCACACGGCTTGACAAGTGCAGCGCTGGCTGGATTTCACTGCCCATTGGCTTCGGCAGCAGAGCGCCCTCCTGCACGGCGCAACCTGCCCCACTGCTCAGTGCAGTGGCCCTGGGTGCCACCATAACACAGACCCTCCATGACTTCTTCCATGAGGCATCCATGTTGCAGAGGATGCATGCCCTTTCATAACTTTTTAGAAGAGCATGAAAGTATTTATCCTAGTACAGGAGATGTTTTTGAGGCCTCTTCTTATTAGCATTAATAATAATGATCCCCAAAGCAATATTCACGGCACTTTACAGAACACAAAGTGCTTTCACGTCCATCATCTAACTCGATCTCTACAACAAACCCGTGAGCTACATATTGCTACTGTTCTTACTTTACAGATGAGAAAATTGAGGTCTGGAGGGATTAAGATGGGAAGTTGTGAAGCCTTTTCTTATCCAGCATATATTTTGCAGTTATAAAGTCTTGATCACCATATAAACGTATAGCAGTATTCGCACAGGCCACATTGGCCCCACAAGAGTCCATTAAAAAGGGAAAAGCTGAAGAGACTCAGCATTCCTAGATTTAGGGGAACCACCAGTAACCCCGCCCAAGCCACATGCACTTCATCCAGCTCTGCTTGCCTGCCCTTGGTGTCAGGCGCGGTTATTTCTCCTTTCCCACCTCGGCCTGGGCCTTCTAAGGAAGCCAGACTTTTGGTCCATGTCAACGGCCTCCTGGTCTTGGATCTCTGCTATCATGACACTGCCCACGTGAGGGTCTAGTCTTACCAATCTCTCCTCTGACAGGTCCTGGGCACTCCCCTTCTTGACACTGCCTTGAAGGCAGCCGTCAACTGTGGGCCCATCCAGGCCCTGCTGGGCCTCACTTTGCTTCAAGTTTTCTTTTCAGCTGTAGAGATGGTGATGCTGAGTCATCCACACCCTTTGCCAGGATCTCCCTTATCAACGAAGGATTAGACATTCGGCCTGTGGGGCAGAGCTAGTCTGGGGCCAGGATTAAGGCTTAGTCCACATCAGTGGTCAGGGCTAGGGGCTGACCAGGGGCCCAGATCAGGGGTCCAACCTTCCACTCTGAGAAGGGCGAAATAATTATTTCCAACAGCTTTATCTACCCACCTGACTACCTGCATCATTCGCATGCTTGCTGCCTTCCTGCTGCAATCACAGCTGCCATGTCCTACCAAGGATGAGCCCCTCCACTGCCTCGGGGCCTCAAGCCTCTTCCCTCCATCGTGCTTGTCAAGGGCTTCTCCAGCGAACCCCTCTCTCTCTCTGGGATCAGAAGTTCCTCCCTCTCTCTTAGCTCCTTCATGTCAGCCCGCAATTGCACTATACGACTCATGATTTTATGGTCTCTCCCTTGACCCCATGTTCTTACTGCACACCATTTCTTTACATTTTATCACAAAACTCCTAGAGAAAGTTGCCTGTGGTGTCTGCCTTCACTTCCTCACCTCCCTCTCTGTCTTCAACACATTTCACTTGAGCTTCTCTCCCTAACAGTCCACTGAAATGCCTCATGTCAACCTCTTGTGGTCAAACTTAATGATCACTTCCCTGTTTCGTTGTATTTTATTGGATGTCTTGACACTGCTCTCCCCTGGTTTTTCTCCGACTTTTGTCTCTTTTGATGGATGCTTCTCTTCCAAACTTGAAGTGAGTGAGTCCCCTGATGTCTGACTTAGACCTACATTGTCTTCAATTCATTCATTCATTCTCTCTCTCTCTCTCTCTCCAACTATCTATCTCATAGGTCCTTGGCTTTAAATATCGTCTCTGTGCGATGGATACTAAATTTATCCTTCCAGCCCTGCCTGCTCTCCTGAGCCCCAGGCTCATTTACAAACTGCTTCCCTGACACCTCCACTTGGGTCCTAGCAGGCAGCTCATGCTAAACATGACCTAAAACTGGCTCTCGATCGCTCCCCTCCACCCCCTCACACCTCCACTCCTGCCTCCGGCTCCCCTACCTCAGTTAATAGAGCCAGTTGTTCAAGACACAACTTCAGCGCCATCCTTCATTCCTCTCTTCCTTTCACCCTCACATTGTATCTGTCACAACACGGTCCCCACAGGCTCCAATCATCCCCACCTGACCACAGCTGCAGTGTCCTTGCTGAATTACTCCCTAAATTCCCCGCTTGCCGCGCCCCCATGCTCCACACCCAAGTCAGAATGACCTTCTACAAACATAAATCCCATCACATTACTCTTCTTTAAAAACCCTCCTGCAGCTTCTCAGAGAAGCTGGAATTCAACTCCTTACCTTGACCTGCAAGGCCTTGCCTCACCTGGCCCCTCCTTCTCTCTAATGTCTTTTCTTACGTTTCCTCCCTCACCTAGGCTGGGCTTATTCCTATTTCCTGACCCACCAAGGGGGCTCCCAACCTGGGGGCCTTTGCATAGCTCTTCCCTCTGTGGAAATGCTCTTCCCTCAGGTCTTCCCATGGCAGACTCCTCATCACTCACGAGACTTTCTCCACCACTTACGTTACCCCCATTTTTTTTATTTATTTGTTTCTGAGTTTTCTTCTCAACTAGAAAGTAAGCTGTGTGAACAAGGACCTTGCCTAGTGTGTCCACCGGTTCCTCAGCACCAACCGAGTGGGCTCTCAGCGCGTCCGCGAGAGACTGTGTGAATGAATCTTCTCACTCTCCTCGCGGAAGTCACCGTCACTGTCACATGCCAGGCACTGAGGCAGGCACCAGCTGAGTAGGAGCCCCCGCTAGCAGGTGGCAGGCTCTGGAGCCACACCGCCTGGGGTCAAACCCTGGCCCCACTACCTACTGGGTGTGTGACTTTGGGCAAGTTTCCTTCCCCAGCTTCGGTTTCCTAGTCTGGGAAATGAGGGTGATGGTAGGGCCTCCTGCATAGGATTACTGTGAACAGGTAAGAGTTGACACACTTAAATCAGGTGATAGAACAGTGCCTGACATGCGGTAAATGCTCAGTAAAAGTTCGTAATGGTTATGTCACCACAGAGCAATCCTGTAGGGGGACTGTCTTGTGCGTTGTAAGATATTGAGCAGCACCCTGGCCTCCGCCCGCTAGATGCGAGAAGCACCTTCCCAGTTTTGACAACCAAAAATGTCTTCAGACATTGTCAAGTGTCCTGTGACAATGGGACACTCTCCCTGGGGGCAGGGAGGAGGGGAAAACATTGCTATGACATGTCCTGGTACCCCTTTGACGGGTACGACATTAGAAGTTTACAGTGTGTACGTCGCTTGCCCAAGGTCAAGGGCTACAAAGCAGCGGAGCAGGGACTCAAACTCCCGTCTTCTCGGCCCCACGGTTCGTGCTCTCTGCGCCTGAGGCCCAAGCCCCCCTCCCCTCCTCCTGGCCGGCTCGCACGCTCACAGATCCGTGCTAATTACACAGCAACGTAAAACTTTATATGTGGTTTGTTATTTTATATCCAGGAACACGGTCCACAGCTTTCATTACATAAAGCAGCTGTGTGTATACTTGGGGTCTAAGTGCTATTTAGTGGTCAGCTCGATGGGGTATTTTGTTTCAAGCATCACATTTCTTTTTTCCCTTTCCATACTTCTATAGAATCCTGAACAGAGACACGGAGCCTCGCATAGCTTGGGCTAAAGTGAAAGCCAAAAGCCTCCTAAATGACAATCATCCCACTAATTAGCCTGGGAGACACAGCCGAGGCATCGCCATGTGTGGTATGAGCGTGCCTCCCAGTGATGGCGTGTGTCCCTCAGTGATCGTGTGTGTGCGTGTGTGTTCACAAGCCACACCGTCTGGCGTGTGCTGCCTGCGCTACCTTCCCACTCCTGTCTTAAAGGAACCAAGTGCTTTAGTAGAAAGAACCAGACAGCCCAGTCCTTCTAAGTATCAGCTGTGTGGCTTGGATATGTCATGTCTCCCCTCTGGGACTCACTTTCCTCATCTATAAAATGGGGCTAAAAATATCTGTCTCACAAAATCCTCGAGACCCTTTAGATAAAGGGTCTGGCACAGAATCAGTCTGCAATAACCTGCAGCTCCTTCTCCTCCTTCCCTGGCCAATCTACTCCACCCCCCAGTGCCACCCAGCCCAGCCCCAACTCTGGGCCACTCTCTCCAGATCACCCCTTCTTCTCCAGCCAGAAAGTTCTTTTCCCCGGCCCACCTTGGCCCCTTCACGTTCCTCATTCTCCTTGCCTGGAATGCAAGCAAGGCTCTTTCCATCTATTTAAATCCTACTTCTCCTTTACAGCCTAATTCAAATCTTGCCTCCTGCAGGCAGACGCTCTCTCAGACTTTGCCTAGACGTTTACAACACTGCGTGGTTCACCTGGGCCTTAAATGGAAGGTGGGGGATTTCTAAATGTTATTTCTTTTAAAATATTTAATTGACAAATAAAAGATTGCCTATGTTCAAGGTATACAACATGATTTAATATATGTACATATCATGTAATGATTATTATAATCAGATTAATTAACACATCCATCACTGCCCCTGCTGTAACAATAGATCCCCAGAACTTGTTCATTTTGTAACTGAAAGTTAGTGCTTTTGGCCAATCCTTGTACACTGTTGGTGGGACTGTAAATTGGCAAAACCATTCTGAAAAACAGTTTGAAGATTCCTCAAAAATTAAAAATAGAACTACCATATGATCCAGCAATCCCACTTCTGGGTATACAGCTAAAGTAAATAAAATCAGTATGTGGAATAGATACCTATACCCAGCCCCCAACCGTGTTCACTGCAGCATTATTCACTTAAATGCATTTGAACGTGACACCTACTTAGTTTTTGTCTTGTTCAGAAATAGCAAGTATCCAGAGAGCAGGACTATATTCTTTCCTGCCTAACACACTGTGGTACATATGGGGACCTGATAAATATTTGTTAGTTAACAGAGATAACGCTTATTATTGCTGTTATATCCCTGAGGGCTGCACACAGCCCGTGTGGAAACTGGCATGTCAGGTTCAACCATCAGCCCTCGACCATCAACCTTCAACCCTCGACCAGCACCCACAATTTATTCAGAGCAAGCTAAGAAGACTGTCTCCTCTGAGTGGCAGGATGAAGGGCTTTCCAAGAGCGTGCATAGTCCTTCCGGGCACAGTCTTATTTCTGACTCTCCCCAGCAGTTCTCCTGCATCCTACCTCTCCCCTACACTGTTGACGGTCCCCGAATGTGCCAGACGCTTGCACTCCCATGCCTTGGCACATGCTCTTCCCACTGCCTCACATTCCTTTCCTCATCCTCCCTGTCCAATTCCTGCTCATCCTTAAAGATGAACTCAGACATCACCTTCTTGGCAGAGACCTTTGCTGATCTCCTCTCTCCTAAGGCTGACTTAGTGGCCCCTTTTGTCCCCTCTATTTGTTTCCCAAAGCCCCCTGTTGCTTGCATCTCTGTCCCCAGTGGCAGGCTCCCTATGGACAAAACCCTGGCCTGAT
Source organism: Propithecus coquereli (assembly GCF_000956105.1). NCBI lineage: Eukaryota > Metazoa > Chordata > Mammalia > Primates > Indriidae > Propithecus > Propithecus coquereli. The sequence goes on from NW_012148607.1 coordinate 25,786, forward strand.
TCCTGGGTGCTGCCCATTCCCTGGCAGAGCTGGACCACAGTGAGGTTTTTCATTTTTAATGAATGCCATCTTACCTAGCAATTCTAGTCCTTTGTTGTGCCTCTGTGACCATGTACCTACTTTCCCACTGCCACGAGAAATACCCTTTTCTGGATCAGCCCAATGTCAGCATTTTTTTCTGGTTCTTTCCATCACTCTAGACTGTTTTGGGCACTGCCAACCTCTGCATGGTCCTGAAGACTGCTTCCCTTCGCCCCCAGCCCCAAGGCAACCATGTCTTTCCATCACCAAGGATTAACTTCCTACCCAGGCTGGGGGCAGAGAAGACAGAGGCTGAGGGTGGGTAAGACCAGGCATGACAGGGGTAGGAGTCAGAGCTGGAGGTCAGACCAGGCCGGGCCCATCTGAAAATGCCCATGGCCAGGGCAATGTCCCACCAGGAGCGCAGGGCTCAGACCAGAGCAAAGCGCCTCCCTGCAGTCATCTCCCTCCCTAAGACAGACACCCTCAGCAGCTCCAGCTCCCAGATCTGCCCAGGAGGCAGACTGTGTTGGTTTAGTTCCGCTACAAGGCTTCTGCTCCTGCCCTGGCCATTACAGCCTACAGATTCCTGGTATGATCTGATTGAACAACTTAATTAAAATGCAATAAAAGGAAAGTGGGCCGGATGTGCCGCAGGAAGAGAGGAGGCAGGCGACGGAGTCCACTGCTTCCCTCTGGAGCCCTGTGCCCTTTGCCATCCTGCCTGAAGGCCGGGGGCAGGCTGTGGCCAGGGAACCTGCAGCTCTAGTGTTGGGTACGGAGGCTCTTGAAGGTTGCCCACTCCACAAGCTTGTTCATGTTGATGACGCGGAACTGAGGCTCACACTCAGGTCTGGAGAGGACAACTGAGCCACCCACAGCCACCCAGTGAGGACGTAGGACAAGTCTCTGGACTTAGCAGACGCAGGACAAGTCTCTGGACTTAGGACCTAGCGTCCTCCAGGGCTTCTCTCGCACTACACCTGGTGGGAGAAAAAATTGTTTGAAAAAACTGAGACTGTTGTTCTGGAGGAGCAGTCTCTCCTGGGGCCCCAAACTTGTTTGTTCTTTTTTTTTTTTTTTTTGTAGCAGCTTTATAGAGACATAATGCACATACTGTATAATTCATCCATTTAAATTTAATGATTTTTAGTTAAAAGTCACAGAGTTATATGGCCATCACCATTTTAGAATATTTTCATTACTCTAAAAAGAAACCCAGTGCCCTTCAGCCTTAGTCTCCCCATTCCTCCTAGCCCTAGGCAACCAATAATGTACTTTCTGCCTCTACATATTTCCCTGTTCTGGATACTTCATATAAATGGAATCGCATGATAGATGTCCTCTCGGGACTGGCTTCTTTAATTTGGCGTAATGTTTTCAGGATTGATCCACGATATAGCATTTGTCAGTACTTTATTCCTTTTTATACCCAAATAATATTCCATCATGTGAATATACCGCATTTTAAAAATTATATATCTTTAAGGCATACAACATGATGTCTCTGTATACCACATTTTGTTAATTCACTCATAAGCTGATGGACATTTGGGTTGTTTCCACCTTTGGCTATTATGAATAATGCTGCTGTCAACCTTTATGTAGAAGTTTTTGTGTGGATGTGTGTTTGATTCTCTAGGGTATATACTATTCTTGCATCTCATTAAGAGTATCGGTAACAATGCTCATGAAGATCTTTAAGCATTATTTCACACATTGACTCACAGAGAAATAGTAAGGAGGACAGGAAGCTGACTGAAGAAAGATAGGCACAGAGAAGCTAATTGTTCTGCCCTGGTCATAGCCCTCATGTACAGCTATGAAGGAGGAAGCCATAGCTGGCACTCATGATGATTAGCCAACATCATTTTTATAATTTTAGGAAAAAGGATATCAGGGAACTGTTGCTTGCAATACAGGAGAGGAATATTTAAAAACCACACACACATATTCACGTGCACCATCCCTTTTAACTTGATTGGGCTCTTTCTTAGCTACTATCTGCCTGGTGTCTTCTAACTCTCCAAAGAGGATCACGACCCTCCCTCCAGAAGAATTAAATTCTCACTTCCCGTTACCCATACCAAGGAGAGTGGTGACTTTGTAGGGAGTTTTGGAACTTCAGAAAGTGGAGGCTCTTTAAAGGACATCTCTTGTCACTGCTGCAGCTCTCAGAGCTCCATGTGTGGGCAGCATGGAACTGCCCTGAGCTCTCAGACCACCTGGGCACTCTGGCCTGCTCAGCATCTGTCACCAGGTGTATGTGTGAAGCTGAGAGGCTGAAATTGCTTGGGACACCTATTAGGTTGGAGCATATGAAATTGCCAACATTCACTAATTTTTGACCTATAAAAGTGGCAATTTCATGTGGCTCATGAGGTTCAACCTGCTATTCCCTGATGTCCCCTTCTTTCCTTCTTGTGTCCTAACAATGGCCTAGATCCTGTGCTCCGGGAAGCTGTTCTGCCCCTCTAGCCCGGTGGGCCTTCCTCACTCAACCTTCTGGAGAAGAGGAAGAGCACTGGTTTGGGAGTCAGGAGGCCTAGGCTTGGGCCCTGGCTCCCTGCTCACTGCCTGTTTCCCCACTGGTCTTCCTGCCTCTAACTTGCCCCCTCCAAGCCATGCCCCCTATGAGCACAGATCTGCTCAAGCCACCCTCAACTTCAAATCTTGTAATGACTTCCCATCACCTAGTACATAGAAGCCTGGCCAGAAGACACCCTTCAGCTTCTGCTGCTTGCTTTTTGCTCCAGCCACGCCGAACTTCTTGCAGTCCCTGCAGGTACCTGTGCTCACAATTGCTCTTCCTCCACTGGGAGACTTGCGCTTCTCCTTCACCCAGCTACCTCTGACTTACCTCTTAAGACTCCCTTCCAGGAGTCGTCCCTGGGCCTCTGGGTTGTGTTAGGAGCTCCTCCTCTCTGCTCCCATTTCCTTGTGCTTCTGTCCCTCCTGGCATTCATCATTCGTATTTTATTTGTTATTTATTTTAATTTTATTTTTTAATTGACAAATAATAATTCTACATATTCATGGGGCATATAGTGATGTTTTGATACATGTAATATACAGTGATCAGATCAGGATAATTAGCATACCCATCATCTCAAACATTTATCATTTCTTTGTCTTGGGAATATGCAATGTCCTCCTTCTAGCTATTTGAAACTATATACTATATTATTGTTAACTATAGTCATCCTACAGTGGTATAGAGCACTAGAACCTATTCCTCCCATCTAGCTGTAATTTTTATCCTTTAACAAGTCTCTCCCTATTTCTCCCTTCCCAACCCTTCCCAGTCCCTAGTATCCTCTGTTCCACCATCTGTATTTTCATTGCCTCGTTGCTATCTTTTCCTGTCTCCCTTTCTAGACTGTGGGTGCCTGACAATATCACCTAATTCATCTTTCCTCTCTGTTTCCAGGATAGGAAGAGTCAGCAAACCCTTGTTTAACAGACCAAGCAAGGAGAACAGAACAGCACCAAGGTGCCTGTGACTCAGTTTCCCCATTTACTGGAAATGGTTCAGAAGCTTAGATCTTGCCCCCTTGGCCTTCTTGGCCTTCTTCCTCTAAGCTTCATTTGCCTCTTATGAACAGACGGAGGTAGGTTTAAGGTATCTTTCAATCCTATGGTCTAAGAAACTGGGATATGAATCCCCACCCTTCCAGAGCTAGGCACACAGATTCTACATGGGTCCAAGGAAACAGATGTGAGAGGATTGCTTAAATGGAAGAGTTCACGGAATTTTAAGGATGATTAGTTTGATTTTTTGGTTTGTTTGATTTCATTTCCCTTTTTTTAAATCCAGCTGGTGTCTGCAGAGCACTACTAAGTGCATGCCCGTGGCGGCATGACATGACACAAGGTTGTATCAATAAATACCAGCTTCCCTGAATTTTGTGCGCTGCCTTCCCGGCCAGTCTAGAAGTGCTTGCGCAACTCCTGCCCCTCTCGCTGCTCACTCCCGCCAGTACGCTGGAACCGATGCTTTGGGTGAGGCTGGTCCCCATCGCCACACTTGTCGCTGCCCACGCAGCCCGCGTGCACCGCTTAGCGCAGAGGTTGGTCGAGCGGGGCCTCGGCCCGGGCGCCCTCTGGCGGCCGCAGGCGGAAGCGACGGCCCGGCCGCAGCTGGCGAGGGGAAGAGGAGGGAGGGGAGAGGAGGAGGCGCGGGCAGGGGAGGAGAGGAAAAAGTTGCGCTGGGAAGTTTGGAAAGTTGGGAAGTGGCTGCTGCGGGCTTCGCCTCCCTCCGCGCGTGTGTGAGGGAGCGAGCGAGGGAGCGAGAGGAGCGAGCGAGCGTCTGCCATGCCCATCAGACCCCGCCTCGCCGCGCCCGGGCGCG